>NW_008707410.1:557708-592374 GCF_000327385.1 Lottia gigantea
GATCCCCCTTCCCTAGTCATGTATCATGATACCCCTACCCTAAACATGTATCAGAGTGATATGTATCATGATCCCCCTTCCTTATAGATGTATCATGATCCCCCTTGCCTAGACATGTAATATGATCCCCCTTCCCTAGATATGTATGATGATCCCCCTTCCCCATTGAGTGAGCCCCCTTTCCTAGACATGTATCATGATCCCCCTTCCCTAGATATGTATCATGATCCCCCTTCCCCATTGAGTGATCCCCTTTCCCTAAACATGTATCAGAGTGATCCCTTACCTAAACATGTATCATGATCCCCCTTCCCTAGATATGTATCATGATCCCCCTTCCCTAAACATGTATCAGACTGAGCCCCTTCCCTAAACATGTATCATGACTCCCCCTTTCCCTTAGGGTGATCCCCCTTCCCTAAACATGTATCATGGCCCCCCTTTCCCTTAGGGTGATCCCCCTTGCCTAGACATGTATCAGAGAGATTCCCCTTCCTTTCCCTAGACATGTATCAGAGTGATCCCCCTTCCCTAGACATGTATCAGAGTGATCCCCCTCCCCTTAACATGTTCAGAGTGATCCCCTTTCCCCTTCCCTAGACATGTATCAGAGTGATCCCCCTTCCCTAGACATGTATCAGAGTGATCCCCCTTCCCTAGACATGTATCAGAGTGATCCCCCTTCCCTAAACATGTATCAGAGTGATCCCCTTCCCTAAACATGTATCATGACTCCCCCTTTCCCTTAGGGTGATCCCCCTTCCCTAAACATGTATCATACCCTTTCCCTTAGGGTGATCCCCCTTGCCTAGATATGTATCAGAGTGATCCCCCTTCCCTAGAGATGTATCAGAGAGATTCCCCTTCCCTTCTCTAAACATGTATCAGAGTGATCCCCTTCCCTAGTTATGTATCATGACTCCCCATTAATATCTAATATGATCCCCCTTCCCCATTGAGTGATCCCCATTCCTTAGATATGTATCTTGACCCCCTTCCCTAGATATGTATCAGTGATCCCCCTTCCCTAAACATGTATCAGAGTGATCCTCCTTCCCTAGATATGTATCAGAGTGATCCCCCTTCCCTAAACATGTATCAGAGTGATCCCCTTCACTAAACATGTATCAGAGTGATCCATCGTCCCTAAACATGTATCAGAGTGATCGCCCTTCCCTAAACATGTATTAGAGTGATCCCCCTTCCCTAAACATGTATCAGAGTGATCCCCCTTCCTAGATATGCATCATGATCCCCCTTCCCCTTAGGGTGAACACCCTTCAATAGAGATGTATCATGATCTCCCTTCCCTAAACATGTCTCGGGGTGATCCTTCTTACCTAGACATGTAATATAAACCCCCCATGCACTTCAGTGAAAATTGCATTCCAATGTGAAGCCAAAGACAATCAACGTGAAACTTGTTACTCCATATAACAAATGAATGTGATGCCAACTTGTGATGCATTATGGTGACGAGGGCACACTCAATTCATCAATTGATGGGCAAAGCACTCGTTTCTCCAAAGAGTAACCTGAAATGGTTGGGGTTTCAGTCCAAAATGGATATGAAAATGAAGTTTTGCAAATGCAAATTGAAAAAATGAAGAGCAAGACTTGAAAAAAAAAAAAGATTTGAAAACAATTGATGAATATTAAAAGATGATGAAATATATATGAAATAAAGCATAGTTTTGCATTACACATGACATACATGGTTGTATGTGTTATACTTTCAGATTACACTTGGAGTTGAAATAAAAGACATGGTAACATAATGGTTTATTTCGTTTGTCGTTGATTAAAATCAGTAATATAGATATATATAGCTCTAAATATACAAAATAAATTTCTAGTATTTACAAATTTGTTTGTTGCTTCAAAATTGCTCTAGTAAAATATAAAATTTTCATTACATACATGTATATACACATTTGTTATAGCCAAGCAAAGCTATTTGAGCATTTTCATGTAATATTCAAAACATATATAAACATTCTACTTTATGTTTTGAGTTTTACATGGATGTTCACAAATATCTTAGTTCAACTGTACTTCATTTTACTATCATGAAATACAAAATATTTTTTCTCATAAAATACAAAATAACATGAATGAATTTTTTTACAAATTTATTTCAATGTAACCAAAAATTCATCTTAGTGACCTTTTTATTTCTCAGTTTCTATGGTTAAAAACAAAATAATATCCTTTGAACCTCACTTCCAAATTACAATTATATACTTCTTATTTACAAATTCATCAAATGTATTTACAAATTCATTACATTTTATCATAGAAACCTTTATGTTTCTCTACGATTGTTGCTAAATACAAACTATACTTTTTTATAACTGGTTTTATCGTATTATTAAATATATGACATTTGTAACTTAAATTTGTACTTCTAAATGGTAAACATGTAATGTGGTAAATAAAATACAAAATACTTTATTTTCAAAATGACATTTCATCATTTCAAATTCAAAAATGTTACGGGTACTAAAATTTACCTCTATAACAAATAAATTTATTTCATAATTTACAAATTACAAATACTGTCATAAAAATATTTAGGTACAATACAAAGTTATAAATACCTTAAATACAAATTCACTGTTTTTTTTAATAAAAAATCTTGGTAACCTTTTTGCTTTTTAATTAATCATGTTAATACAAATACATGTAATGATATTTATTTACAAATTTTATTATATGTATGTGGTAAAATACAAAATATGTTAATATAATTAATATATATATCTTAATACATGACCATTGTAATATTCAAAAATTACTTATATAAAATGGCTTTGGTTAAATACTTCAAATATAGGATTATAAGTACCCTTATATATATTTGTATATTTCAAACCCTTATTCCCAAACCAGTTGTTTTGATGAGGATTGTATGCCCTAAACATGTTTCCCAGCAAGAGGTGAGCTCTACTCTATTACAATCCTTTGTTCATATGTGTTTAGTCCAATTTTGAAAAGTAAACCTCTATTATCAAATATAGCTGTCCTGATGAGGATAATGTATCAAATACATAAACTTACCATAAAATAAATTCTAAACTTGAAAGACTTGATATATAATATCATAAAATATTTGTACATAAACAATTGTAAGTAGATATTGGGGTCTAATTATATATAAGCTGATAGAATTAAATCTTCCTGTATCACTTTTCAGAATAAAGAAATCTACGATTAAATACAAACTTACTGCTGTAATTAACAGAACTAAAATGACATATCATTTCAACTTAATTTGTTTACCTACATTCTGAATTCCACAAATTAATACTCAAGTAATATTCTAATATCTGCACATCATTGCACTAAATCATCCACTTTCCCTTACGTCTTAAAACCTTTTGAATATCAAAGGGTCAAGTTCAAATTCTGATGTTTATCCAAATCACACTCTTCATATTTTAACAAGAAGAAGAATATCAAAACGTAATGATACTTCTTCAACATACCACATTATTGTTAATGAGAACTTCCTGAAAGGTTTACCAAATTGAACACCCAATCGTACAAGGGCATCAGGTCTCCCACTTTTAAAAGCACGCATTCTCCTCAGTTTACCATACTTTTCTTCCAACTTACTCCAATTTTCAGGATCCATAATGTTGTGTAGATCAATATATGTTCACATTCAATATCACTGATATGTAAACCAGCATTTACAAAACTCTAAATCTTTCAGAAGATCACAATTTTTATGTCCATTAAGAAACAATTCTACACAACGCTTTTTAAACTTTTTGCATCACAAAATTATATCCATATTTCATAATTCTAATAAATTCACAATAAAATTATAAAATAACATCAGCACCACTGAAATCTGCACCATACATGTTTGAAAAATTCCATTAATATCTCCAATTTTGAAGATTTTAACAAAGTACACTTTTTACTCCAACTTCATTTCCAGTTAGTGTTCTGAACTGCTACCTGAAAAAGCAAAATAAATAGTTAAAATTGATATGAAATGTATTATCTGTATCGCTTTTCACAAATAAAAATCAGGAGCTTGGTTCATATGCAATCAAAAGAAATTTTAGGAGAAAGTGACAACATTCCTGGATGTCAGAAACTTTCACACTTGTATTTTCATTCTGAAAAATGAAATTGACTGGAAAGAAAATATTGAGAAGACTTAAATCCTTCCAGCGTTTACTCATTGTCCACTTCAACCCAATTGAAATACAAAAATATTAAATTGAATCTTTACCTTTTCTAAACTATTTCTTCCACCAAAACTTCTAATGGCTATCATCAGTTCTTCACGGGGATCGAGCTGAGGCTCAAATCTTTTTGGTGGAGGGCGATTGGTTGCTGAGACTTTCTTCAACTGGAATGCTGGTTGGGGTGCAGGAGGGGGTATAGGTGTAGGTGCTGGTGGTGGGGTAGGAGCATGTTTATTAGCTGGAATGTCTTTAGTTAATGCCGACATACTTTTTTGTAGCTGTTCCATCATTTGTTTCTGCATCTCGATCTGGGACTGCATCTGAGCTTGTAGTGATTGATTTTCTGCTGAAAACTGCTGACTCGCCAGAATGTTTTCATTCACTTTCAATTGCTCTTGCCATTGCTTCAGCTGTTCCTCTAATTGCTCATACTGAGCTACTTTTGACTCTTCTATTGAATCACTAATAGATGGACTCACAGATGGACTGTTTGATGGAGAATTTTCATCACTGGAGGGTGCTGCTTGCCAACCAGAAGGAGTCAGAAGGCGGGAATATGTGGAAGTGGCAACTTGATGCTTTGGTGACAAATTGTCGGAAGATTTTTCAGTATACTGATAGGAAGACGATATTTCTTTCGGTTCTGATTTGACGACCCATCCAGATGGAGTTAGTTCCCTTGGGGCAGCCATGTTTAAACTAGAAGATGAAGTAAAGACGTTTACAGGGCTTGGAGAATGTTGTGTTTCTCTCATGACTGGTAAGCTAAAACTACCAGAGTGTCTGTCAGAATTGTCCCTCACTACATCAGGTGAGTAACTTCGTTCTGAACGTATATTAGCTTGATAAGAGTTATTACCCTTATCCAGATTATGAGTGTTTGATGAGTACCCTGTTGGCCGTCCATTCAGATAACTTGATTTTGAAGTTTTATTCGACATAGGTGGTGAAGCTACGAAGTTTACTTTTGCTAAATCATTTGTTGTCAAAACAAATTCTTCTTTCACAACTGGTGTTGTCCTTTGGGAGATTTTTGATTTCGGTTCTTGGTACAAGGTGAAGGCAGAGACGGTAGACGTAGATCTAGATGAATCTAGTTCTCTTTTGGTTTCTGTGTCTGGAATATTTTTCAATGCTCCGCCAAATGTGTAGGAAGATTTTGGTCCAAGATGGTAGACAACCTCTTCCACAGTTTCTGTCCATTCTTCTTCATCCGATGCGTAATTTTTGGAGTTATTGTTCTTGTTTTGAGCAGTTGACATCTGGGGTTCATCATACCGTAATTCTGTGACAACAGAGTCGTTTTGAAACTCAGTTGGAGGTGTGAAGTCGAAATTAATGGGATTGTCTGCGTCAGGACTAAGTAATTTCTGATTGATAGCATGTCCTATTTTCTTAGGTTCTTCTGTTAATCTTGGTGGGGATGGAGTATCTTCCCATTGATCAGTATTGTTACTAAATATAGAACTAAGACGAGCTTGTCTCTCCTGTTCACGTCTATCGAGGTCACTTTGAGTGCTCACTTCTGATTCAGTGTAGGACTCTGTATCTGGGTCGCTAGCTGATGCTTGGTGATTAATTACTGAACCGGTCTCCGATTCCTCTGTATCCTGCATCGTTGGAGTAACACTTCCTGATTGGTTGGTGCTACCATTATCAGAACCAACTGTCAAATTGGACATATTTTCTACAAACATGGCCATTTCATTTTTATAACCTGGATCTAAAATTATAAAAATTAACCAATTATTTTATTTCTATTTAACCTATTTATTAATCACAAAGGTCTTATTAGTGCAGCAATACTTGTGTTCAAATACATTAAATAAAAAACATATAATAGTGAATATATTGCACAAGCTTGTATAATGCTGTACTGTCTAAAATGAACACCTTCAGTTTGGTAGACCCTTTAAGGGGAAAAAACTGCGCACAGTACAAGCATATATACATTAAATATTCAAACTACAGTTTTTATGTAACTACATTGTAGACAACAATTTATCCTGTTTAACATTCAGTATACATAGGGAGAAATACAACCTTTTATTTCAGGGGTGATGAAGTTTTCATTCAGGAACAAAATTTTGGTGTCTGAGACATAGTCCATAGCTAAAAACACCCAAGAAAAATTTCATCCAGCAGTGTGGTAAAAAACTGCTAACGTGTTTTGATAAACTTTTGCAAGGCCAAGCACATTTAAAGCTGAGCACACTTTACACAAAAAGAGAAAATGGATGGGATAGGATGTTAGGTTACCAGGAAAGTATAGACACATCAGGATTTGTAATGTTACGATCCAATGTTATATGCAAAGTTAAGTGGATGCAGGAAAGATGATAACGATAAAACAAAATTACGAGAGTTTAATTAAGTTATAAAAAATACTCAAATATTAAGGGTGTTAATTTAGATGTTAAATATAAAATTATAGATAAAAGTTAATTAAGAAAACAAATTAGAAATCACTGTCTAGGAAAATATTGAGACAATTCAGGTAAACATGAAAATATAAAAAAGAATTTGTCAAAACAGCCAAAATAAGACAAATTTTCTGTCATAAAGCAAACTTCTTTTTTGAAATATTGTTGATTTTACATGAATGGTCCCAAATGGAGGTCACATGATTCGGTTATACCTTTTTCATTGGAGTTCGCATATTCCTCTCCTAATGCTATGGTTTGCTCAAAATCGAGGCCCAGATCTTCAATAGTGGTTGACTCCATACTGGAGCGACTACTAAGTCTGCTGTGAGCTATATGGGGAAAGAGAGGGATATTTGTAGGTTAAGTCAGGATTTCTTCAGACTTGATCTAGATCCTAATTTTGAGGGACGACCTTTTTTCAAACATGCAAAAGAGCACTTTTTTTCTACAGACATATTTACAAATTTGAGTCCTAGCCTAAATAATCAAAACAATTATCACAATAGTCACAGCTTTCACAGTATGAGACAGTTAGATATTTGGTAGTTAAGAGTCAAATCATTAGTATTTTAACTACCAACACATGACTTTCTGCTGCATACTTTTAAAAGCTGAGGAAAAGTTCTTAGATGAGAAATTGTAATGGCTTAAGATCAATTTTTGATGTCCAAGATGAGATATTGAATCTAGATCTAGTCTTCTGAACAAACACAACATAAAACATTGATATAGCTCCATTCCCCAACAACATGCTGTAAACAAATCCTTTACCACATTGTGCAAATACACTTCCCAATACCCAATAAACATAGTTAGCATTCCATAAATAGAGTTTTCTCATTTAACATGTGTCAGCCATACTATAGTCAAATTTTGTTCAAGTCAATTTTCTTTAGGTAGGATTCAAAACATTAACATGTTCAGTTATTTTGAGTCTAAGGTAGAAAACAGAATTAAAACTATATAAGCCAGACATTGTGTTCATTAGACCAACTTTTTGAAATATCTCAAAATAAAATGGATTGTTGGTCTTTAAATGGCTGTTTGAGCATAAAATGTCTTTGAATTGCTTTATCAAATAGCCAATACTGTCAAATAATCTCAGAGAAACTTGTTATAAGAAATCCCCAAAAATTAGAAAAACCTTAGAAAGGGAGATAACTAATAATGTTAATACTTACTGCTTGAGGGTGATCCTTTTACACTAGCTGATGGAAGTGAGGCGTTGTCGTCATTGACAACCACACCTTTATCCACATATTTTTTCTCATTGTCCTGAATTAAGTCTGGGGGTGGTTCCAATGGTGGGGGTGGAGCTATGAATGAACAAGGACGCATTGGCTTTGGGTCTGCTACTAATATGTTGTCGATATCTTCACTACATAGTGAGGCCCTTTCTGCCATCATACCATTTGAAATGTCGTGTTCGTCATGTGACATGTCCTGACCATTATATGACAAGTCACGATCATCATGTGACATATCAACATCAAGAACGTCATGTGAAGCATCATCTTGATCCTCATCATAGTTCAATGTTACACCATCAATATTATCTACCACATCATCTAAAAAATAAAACATGAAAGATGGAAACCTTGTAACACACAATTACCACTGTGTCTGCTGTAATATTGAGGAAAAATAAAACATCAATATTTTTCAAATCTTTTGTTAAAAGTTTCAATTTTACAAAGATACTGAGGTTTCCAAAGTTTATTTCTACCAGCTGATCCTTGGCCAAACCTCTCGATTTTACTTGTCAGGTTGTCAAGGATCCTATCTACCAGCTAACCTGACCAAACATCCAATAACTTAAGTTATCCAGGATTACCCACGCTATTTCACATCTCATAATAGCATGTATATTGTACCAAAAATAGCTCAGGATGTTAATAAGAAAATTAGATTCATTAGATTTCAAACTTTATTTCCATGATATTACCATCAATAAAATATGGGACATGGGTGTTTCCTCAAAACAACTAGAGCAAGTGGTTAAGTCTTCCGGTTACATGCTTTTTGGGAAATAGGACAACTTACTTTGTGATGTAGATATCTCAACTTGTTCTGGTAATTGCGTAATATCTGATTCTGGCTCTCTGATTGGTTGATCATTTTGACTAGTATTTTCTATGATAGATGGCGCCTCTTCATGTGTAGGCAGTGGTTTAACTGAAACTACAAAACCATGAGATACACGAGTAATGCTTGACATTTATAGGTGTTTTTAAATTGACTCTACATATACTTAACTTATTGAGCTAATGAAAACTGTGCAGACAGTAATTCACCTACCAACCTGTGCGTTTATCACACATGGACACAGTTCATCAAACAGAAACAAGAAAAAATATCGTATCACTTATTGACAAGAGTTCATCTCAAGCTGCTGACAAGTTTAAGATACAAACTCTTCATCTGGTTTGTATATTGACTAAAGCTCTCTCAAGCTGCTGATATATGTTTCAGATACAAAATTCTCATCAGGACAGCTAGTTCGTGAACATGAGTTCATCTCATGATGACAATTATTTTAGATACATATTTCTCAAGACAGGTAATTCTGTTAAAGGAGATTAACTAATACAGAACCTTAGATGTATGAGTAAAGTAAGCCAACTCATTGAACACATAAACAGATTAACAACACTTACCTGATGGTTGAGGTGGTGCTGGTGCTCGTTTCTTTTTAGCCGACGGTTTAATCTGTGTCGGTTGTTCTTGGTTACGCTCTAGTGAATGGGAACGTTGCCGAGGTGGTTTTGGAATCGCACTTTTGCTTGGTAATGTCTGACTATCACCGGCAGACATCTGATTAGTTGATAATTTAGTATTATGGGATGAAATGTCTGTGATGCCACTGTCGTTATTATTGTCCACACTTTCTATTGAAGTAGTATCAATACTAGTTTTAAATGTACTTTTGACCCGTCCTGCCTCAGGTGATTCGGCACCGCTTAATGTTAGTTCATGATAGCCACTTGAATCTGAACTATTTCGTGAATGGAGTCTCTGAGTAATGGTGTCCTGTCCAGTTTTACCCTCTGTGGCTTTTGAAACTCTTCGTTCCCCTTTGTTTGATTCCTGATTTTGATCTTTGATTACAACCTCCACTGTTTGTGGCTGTGGAGCTGGCGTAGGATTTTGCTGAGGTGGTAATGGCGCCTGTCGTTTTTTTCCTGTCCTAGGTGGCACTCTAGGTAATGTGGTCTCCTTGGAAACACCAATATGTCCATTTTCTAGTTCACTTGGTTTGGAAGATACAAACATTGATTTAGGACGCACACCTTGTGTAGCGTCGATATTGCCTGCATTTCGACGCTCTGCAGGTGGGGTTAAAGGTCGTGGACCTGATTTTGATGAACTCTGTTGGGAATTTGCATGCATTTGAGCTTCTAGTCTCTGTTCAGTTTCATTCTGAAATTGAAAACAATTTAAATCTCAAATCTCAAGTTTTGTTAATTAATTTCATGCGAAGTGAAACATCAAATTCAAAATTGAATCTAGTGTATTTTATAGGAGGGAAGTATGTCCATTTTTAGTTCATCACCAAATCATGCATTTCTATGGACCTAAAGATATTCTAAAAACCAACTTTTGTTTTGAACCCTGTTGATATACAATTCAGAAATGGCTGTGGTCCTAGAACAATGCCAATTTAGCCTAAAGGTGGAAATAGACAAGGTATTATAGTACTGTGTACTCTGTAACAGAGTGATATTATAGAAGCTAGTAAAAAATAGAAGAAGCAATACACTAAGTACAGCTTAAAGGGACAGGTTGGCCATCCATTTGATCAATTGTATCTTATTCTTGAGGTAAACTAATCAGTAATAGTCTTAACAAAAAAATTTGAGCCTTTAAATCCATGTGTGTCCAGAATTATCTGCACTTTAAAGTTTAAATGACTATACATATATAAAAATAGAAAGTGAAATTCCTAATTTGAGGTATTTTTGAAGGAATTATGTGATTTTCTAGTACTTCTGAAGATTATTTACATATATTCAAGACCTGAAGCAAACCCTAAAAATGGTCAAACTATCCCTTTCACACACAATGTCGTTACATCTTGCTTTCATATAAATAATAAAAGTAACTTACTAATTTAAATTTTTTATCTTTCTTTAAAAACGACAGAAAGCCACGTTTTTTCTTGGGTTCTGCTGCACCAGGCATATAAGACGTGGGCTGTTCACGTCTGGCTGATTCTGAACGATTTAGATCAGTCATGGACTGAGCACTATCCATCATTGCTAAAATAAAGATAAGCTTCTTTTAGATTTTAACTCTCCCTTCACAAGACAAGTTTGTCAATGTGAAAACTGTTTTAGATGGATAATTCTTGAAAACTATTAAGCTACAAAATCTGCATCTAAGAATTTTGATTTTGACTATACAATTCATTCTAAAAGTAATTCTGCTTTTGTTATAGGTACCAGATCAATAGTATAAACTAGATATCTTGAAAACTAAACCAAAAGATAATACTGCATTATACCAATTAGACTAAACTTAAAATGAAAGGGGAGTGTAAAAAGGTTTTGTCATCTTTGGATGAGTGTAGGATACTTTAATTTTTTGCACCATTCTCAAGTTATCATTGATGACAGTGGGTCCTGCAATTCTTGAAAAACTTGACCACTATGATAAATCTCAATGAATGGTAATTGTTTTGGAGACATCATAATCTACATGTAGTCATGAATTGAATTTTCCAAACCACAGAAGTTAACAGGACATAAGATTAGTGCTAATGCAACCTATGAGTGTATTGGACAGACAGTTAACAACCTTTCAACAATCCCTTTTAGTCGCAGGCATGGGATAGGTTATTACAATATCATTTACAATACCATACTAATATTGATGATATAAGAGGTTTGTTTTTTGGAAAATTTTCTTTCTCTCAAACATAAGCTTTTATAGATTAATCAGAAAATAAAGGGATCTTACCACAATTAACGAAATTAACTTCATTACATTTCAAATCTCCAACTGTCATTTTGCCCAGATCCAGACGCATCCCAGGCTGTTGTGTGTGCTGAAATTGGTAGTTGGCTGGGTTAAGATTCTTTTCTTGGCACACTTTATGGAATAATTCTGATAGCGGCATGGCTGGGCTGATTCTGTTTACCATTTTCTGGTTACGAGGTAGATTAACTGTAAAACGGTGGGTCATCTGAAATACAGGAAGATGATTGGTTAAAATTAAAATTCTTCAATTTGCTCAAAATTTAAAATGAAAAGTTGAATACCCCACAATTAAATTCAATAAATTTAAAAACATCTTGACGTCCAACAAGACTCAAAATAAAATATTGATAACCACAGTTTCCAAAAGTTTAGCGATCAAAAAGGTATCAATGAAGTTTTTGTTTTTTCGAATACCTACATTTTCTATATGAACCACAGAAATGGCAGATTTTTCCATTTTGACTTTTGATATTATATCATTTCCTTTTACATATAAATGTTGGTTGTTTTTATTTATAATTTATTTCTTTATGTTAAATTGTCGTGACTTTCATCTTTTGATATAATTTTAATCACAATCCTTGAATAGCCAGAGCAAAATGTTCAACATAAAAGTTAGATTTCCACATATGTTGCAAAAAATATAGCTCTTTTTATTCCATTCTTGTTTAGAAGACATCTATTAGTCCAATTAGGTGTAGAAATAGAAGATGTAAAACTCTATTTCATTCCATTCCTTGTAATTCTAGGAAAATAACAACAGATCACAACAGAAAATCTTGAAATTTCATCCAAGTTTTCACTGTTTTCCTTTCTGATTACTAATTTCATTAAAATTTACCATCAACCCAAAATATTTGACAAGAAACAAGTTTTTCCAGATTCACATGTTCGTCACTATTTTGTATCAAATTTGGCCTGAAGTTATTGAGAATTTAAAAACTGTATAGTTATTGTAGCTTCTTATTCAAAAAGGTTTTGTGTCAATTTGACTTAGTTTTTATCAGAGCTATAAGAATGGTGACACACCGAAAGATTTTACTGTAGAGATACAGATGCCCATTTTATACAGGTTATATTTATAGTCAGTATGTAACAACTAGTGCCAGCACTAATATATAATTGATACAATGAGATAGGAAATTGCCACAATTATAATATCTCAAGGTCATGTGTCAATACTTGACGATACTTCTCCTTCCATAAAAAAGTGTGGATTTTATAAAGTTGGTAAATGTAATTGTAATGAATTCTTTTTCACAGACTTTCAATTGTTGGAAACTAATTATAAGACAGTTCATCATTCTTACCAACTACATTACCAAATATCACAGTTATAAAGATATAAAATTAATATATATATAAAAACTTTGAAGATAAAATGTTAATTTTTATCCCAGCAATATACTGAAATGTATCATATCATGGCATCATTGGTGATAACCAGCTCTAGTAACAATATTTGTACATTTTATCAATCAATGTGTTGATGTTTGTATTGTCCAGTATGTCAAGGTATACCTGTACCAATGTAGGTGTATATTTATAATATATATAGTATATTAAATGACATAAGATGCCCACTGTATGAAGGTTTTTATTGTCCAGTATGTCAAGGTATACCTGTACCAATGTTGGTGTATATTTATAATATATATAGTATATTAAATGACATAAGATGCCCACTGTATGAAGGTTTTTATTGTCCAGTATGTCAAGGTATACCTGTAACAATGTAGGTGTATATTTATAATATATATAGTATATTAAATGACATAAGATGCCCACTGTATGAAGGTTTTATTGTCCAGTATGTCAAGGTATACCTGTAACAATGTAGGTGTATATAGTATAGTTTCAAGTGTCTCTTTAAAGTAAAACTAATGACGAACATCATGGCAACTTGCCAAGGTCCATGATAAACCTGTTCTATTCTAGTCTAAATATTTTAATATTAAAGACCACCATGTCCTATATTTTATCTATGAAATATGATGGAGTTTTACATCTCACTTATCTGCACCAGATTGGGCAAAGACTGTTTTCTTCTTTTTATTTTATTGGACCTGAAAATATGAGTGTTTTGCACGAAAATACACTGAGGTCAAAATATTGTTACAAAACTCATTCTTAAGGTTTCAGGGAAGGAACATGTTTGAAATAGTGTAGTTTTGACCCCTTTCATAGTTGACTGTATTATAATAAGGGGATGAAAAAACAAAACAAGAATGTATCCTATTCATTGTAATTTTAATAATAATAATAATCAGAAGGTGGCTTATATTGTTATTTGGTAGTTGAAACATGACAAACACACGAACAACTAACAAAACAGACATAATCCCTCAGGCTAGATTTTATTACTTCATTCAATTTAAATACAAGAACATCTTCACAATATCAAGGTATTACATACTCAGTCTAATACCTTGGCATCATTTGCCATTTTTCTTGCATCACGGTAGTTTGTAAATTCAATGATTTAATTGTTTGCTAGCGAGACACCAATCAAAGCCCTCGAGAGAAAGACTTTTTCTGCATTATGAACTTATGTTTTGATTAACAGATGAGAATGAACTATATATATTTTGTTATAAAAACATACAAGAAAACTACCAAATGATGTCAAGGTATTAGACTGAGTTATTCTTTGACATTGTGAAGATGCATTGAGACTAGATTTTATTACTTTATACAATTTATACAAGTCATGCCTTTACCTTTTGTTTTTGAAATTTTAATTGTTTCTTTTTTTGCCATTTTTGTTTTCATTTTATATGGCTTCATTATTTAATTATGTTGCCTTTTCACTTTTGTTGTTGTTTTAAACATGATTTTGTTTCCATTTTAAATTAAATATATTTATGAAAGGGTATTGTGTAAATTATGGGGTCCTACACCTTTCACGCTATTTTCTCATTTTATGTCATTATTCAATTTGGACACAATATCTTTGTTTGTAGGAATTTTATCATTCGATCTTCGCCCCCGACTGACGTAAAATTGCCATTTCTTCTGAAAGACAGACAGCATACAAGCTCTGGTAGTGGTAAACAATTTTGACATTACTAAATTGATACATTACCTCAAACGGCTGGTTCTTGCTTTTGGTTGACTTTCCTGTCTCAGATTTTTTGGGTACGAGACGTAACTTGTTTGTTTCTAGGGAACCGATAGTTTGATTAGCTTTATAATCAATCTGTCGACCTGTTTCTTCAGAGATGGCTACAAGCGTGTAATTCGAGGGGTTCACTTTATTTTTGACAGCCAATTGAATCAATAAATCCAACATGGGGATACTGAAATGTAATTGTCATTTTTGCAAAAATCGACTCAAAATTAACAAAAGCTGAAAAAAATGGATTATCATTTGACTTTTGTCAAATTTGAACATTTAGCATTTTCAAAATTTCATTATTTATTCATATTAAAATGGCTTTTCATCGTTTTACAGAAAAAATTCTAGTCCAAAATATAAAAGAAATGCCTTGGCTTTTCATCAGAATCTTTTTTTTTTATATATTCAGGAAAGCTTGACGGGTGTCATTCAACGTGAGGAGAATTTCATGTTAATTTTGACAAATCTGTCATCTTTTAATTCATTGGTCAAATCAAAATAGCAACTGTGTTTGACCTTGACATTATATATAACAAGTGGCCTTTCTGAAAAGGATGCAGAGATTACAAATGAGAATTAGCTAATTGAAATCAAAAATGCTAAAATTTCAAATTTGACAGAATATCGTAAAAAAATCAGAAAACCTCTCACCTTTTTATCCTTAACATTGGTTTTTTTTTTTCGAAACATTTTTATTTTTTTGTCGTAAAATCCTTGTTAAATCCAATATCACTATTTCTACACGAGTCACTAGATAAGCACTAGATATAAATCGAGTCACTATTTTTACAAAAGGGTCACTTGGACTGAATATTATTTACATTAGTCTGAGTCGTTGGTTTTCATATATTAGTTATTAACTTAGAATATTTACACAAGTCACTACATTAGCACTAAATATAAATTGAATCACTATATTTACAAGAAAAACTAAGATATCATTTACACGAGTCACTGGATCAGCACTAGATGTAAATTAAGTCACTATAATTACAAAAGGGTCAGTAGGATAGCACTAGACTGAAGAATCACTAACTTTACTTAGTTTCAAATAAGTATTCACTTAAGACTGAAATCACTGTAGCAGCATCATATGTAATATTTAGTCTCTTGCAGCAAATGTTTAACAAATAGTCAAAGTTTTTTTTTACTATAACATCTTTAACACTATTTTTTCCTAATTTTTAAGCACTAATATTGCTTTTTGTTCAGCACTATGTCGAAAGATTCCTGAAAAACCCAAAGTCAGAGGGTGAACAAATGAAAAAAAAAGAACATTAAGACAATCGGACTAAACTGCAAACTAAATACTGTAATACTGCACATAATTGACAATAACTTTTCATTCTTATTTACTGACAATAATAAACTTTTCATTCTAATACTAAAAATAACAAACTTTTCATTCTAATACTCAAAATAACAAACTTTTCATTCTAATACTCAAAATAACAAACTTTTCATTCTAATACTAAAAATAACAAACTTTTCATTCTAATACTCAAAATAACAAACTTTTCATTCTAATACTCAAAATAACAAACTTTTCATTCTAATACTAAAAATAACAAACTTTTCATTCTAATACTCAAAATAACAAACTTTTCATTCTAATACTCAAAATAACAAACTTTTCATTCTAATACTCAAAATAACAAACTTTTCATTCTAATACTCAAAATAACAAACTTTTCATTCTAATACTCAAAATAACAAACTTTTCATTCTAATACTCAAAATAACAAACTTTTCATTCTAATACTCAAAATAACAAACTTTTCATTCTAATACTCAAAATAACAAACTTTTCATTCTAATACTCAAAATAACAAACTTTTCATTCTAATACTAAAAATAACAAACTTTTCATTCTAATACTAAAAAATCTTTTACATTCTACATTCAATCACAATAGTAAAATCCATTAACAGACAATAGTATAGTGACAATTCAAAGTAGGTAGTAGGTATTTACATTAATAATATTTTTAGTCTTCATAAACACAATAAGGTGCAGACAAATAGCAAGTAAAACTACTATTAATATATATGATATACTAGTTAACACATAAATGCTAATGTATTGTATTATGCAATCCACTAGAGTCCTGAATATATCACAGACCTACCAGGCCATTATTGATCTCACTAATGAACATTGTTAATTAATTACCATAATTAGATACAAAATAATAACGAGCTTTGTTGTCCTATATTCAACATTAAATGTCAACCAATCAAATAGTAAAACTGATCAATAAACTGTCTATTTTGTCACATCAATGATCAAAAACAGCTGATATGTCTAGTTGCTACAAGTTGGGTTGACTTTGCTCTAAGGTGTTGTGAGTTGGATTCTTCTGGGCAAAAATTTCTGAAACCACTACCAAGCAAATTTATTACATCATAAAAGGATCAAACTATTAACTATGTGGACTCTCTGAAGAGACCTTGAGTTGAGAAACCTATAGACCAAATAAACATTATTAGGTATGTGGACTCTCTGAAGGGATGCTAAGTTGAGGAACTCATACCTAGTAAACATGAGCTATTAGAACTTAAAGCTGAAAAGTATAGTTTCAGAGTTGCATCAAGTATTCTGAAAAAGTCTTTGATCAGTCAGTTAAACTTGTTGACCTGGACACTACACACCAAAACACAACACAATACACAACTCAAACTAATAGATATCAGGAATTAGGTCAAATCAATCAATAATCAATATCACTATCAACTGGCGGTGAAACTCTAACTTCATCATACTATAATTAGTCACAACTGCAGGAATGTTCAGCTAGACACCTGATACCACTTTTCATGATGAAATACTTTTTCATTAATGATTGATATACATATACTGATATGAAAATTCTGTGTAGCTCCTACCTATGTATCACCTTATGTTGTTTTGGATGTCGTTTATTGTTTAAAAAAAGGATCATAGGTGACAATCGACCAATGCAAATAGCAATTCATGTGTTGTAGTCCACAACTACAAGTCCAAAAGTTGACAATATTTCAATGAGTAATTGAGAAATTGACAATAGATAATTAATACATACCAAAATGATCTCTCCATAAAAAATTGGCAAAATAGTTAAATAATCCATAGGGTAAAATCCACTACAAATTTACATAACTTTTCTAAAATATAAAACTGAAGCCATGCATCAAATTATTCAGCAACATGTTTCAGCATAATTAAATTTGACGTTTGACAAATTGGCTTATGTAGCCATTTTTTATGGCCATAAAAGTAACAAAGTTTTTAATTTGATTTGTGTGTACAACTGTTTTAAATTCTTTCATTTCATGCCCTTTTGTTCTGTTGGTTATTAAGATATATTGAAATGAAATTTATATCCTTTTGTTCTGTTGGTTATTAAGATATATTGAAATGAAGTTTATATCCTACTGTTCTGTTGGTTATTAAGATATATTGAAATGAAATTTATATCCTTTTGTTCTATTGGTTATTAAGATATATTGAAATGAAGTTTATATCCTACTGTTCTGTTGGTTATTAAGATATATTGAAATGAAATTTATATCCTACTGTTCTGTTGGTTATTAAGATATATTGAAATGAAATTTATACCCTTTTGTTCTGTTGGTTATTAAGATATATTGAAATGAAGTTTATATCCTACTGTTCTGTTGGTTATTAAGATATATTGAAATGAAGTTTATATCCTTTGTTCTGTTGGTTATTAAGATATATTGAAATGAAGTTTATATCCTACTGTTCTGTTGGTTATTAAGATATATTGAAATGACGTTTATACCCTTCTGTTCTGTTGGTTATTAAGATATATTGAAATGAAGTTTATATTCCTTTTGTTCTGTTGGTTTTTAAGATATATTGTAATGAAGTTTATATCCTACTGTTCTGTAGGTTATTAAGATATATTGAAATGAAGTTTATACCCTTCTGTTCTGTTGGTTATTAAGATATATTGAAATGAAGTTTATATCCTACTGTTCTGTTGGTTATTAAGATATATTGAAATGAAGTTGATATCCTTCTGTTCTGAAAATTATAGGATTAATGAAATTTATTTTCTTGTTCTACAGATTTTTTTGAGGGAAAAAGAAGACCAAATTTGTGTGAAAGGCAAGTGAGAGAGAGAATAAAACCCCAAGAAAGCCAAGATTCTCTTACTTTCTCAGTATTGATTTAATCAAAATCAAGAATGAAAGAACTTTTTTCTGATTTCTGTAAAATTGAGGTTGGAGGATCTATACAACAAGAAAATAAATTGGTCTTGCTTAATATTCATTTCTATAGAGATAAAATCAGTATATACTCCCATCTTAATCTAATATAACCAAATCTCCACTATATCAGAACAAACTGTAAAATCGTGAATTTGAAAGCTGACTAACAATCTACAAACACTGTTGAGTTGAATACAAAATCAACATAACTGCCTATTTTAAAACTTTAACAAATTTAAACAAAACACGTCAAATTTTCACACAAAATACTCCATTCTGTACATAATGCAGTCAATTGACAAAGCAAACAATGGTAAGGTTATAAAAATATACAACTTTTAAACTGATTTTCCACAACTGATCATTATACAAAAGGGCACAATTTTAAGAGTCTGAACATGAAACAGCATTAAGCCAACCTAGATTGTGTAAAATGTTATAGTAAGATAAGAAAAGCCATACTAGAGGGTGTAAAGATCACAGTAATCAAGATGATGTTATGTCTGGACACAATATCACAATTATATAAATAATCCAGCACAATGACTTCAAACCTTTAGGACACAAAATAATAACCACAACAACAAAAAGCTCGCATATTTGCTCCAGTGAAAAAATACATATATTCACTGACAAAATAGCACCTATGAATTATATCATAAATTTCTCACCAGAAAACACATAAAATACTGCAAATACTTCTTATAACACAGTTTGCAGAATTATAAACTGTTTCAAAGGACAAAGTTCTGACATCAGCTTTCTTCAGAAGAAATTTGTGAAGGTCTATCACAAACTGACTTTGGTAAATTGCAAACCACAAACCTGTTTCATCAAAAGTTCTATCACAATTCACACATAATATCACAAAAATGTTCCACCAAACACAATAATCAAAAGTTCTATCACAATATATGGGCAAGTTATAACTCAATAATACAGATAGCTGTATTGTTTAACTCTTTGAGAAAGTTGTACATACAATTGACTACAGGAAGACATAGCAATAGTGAACACTTTTAATGACAGTATAGTAGTGAACACTTTCTTAACAAACTCTACCTGGTCTAAACTCTTTGCTAAATACAGGTACAAAAAACAATAGAGAACAGTTTTCACCATACATGTATATGGTAAAAGCTTGGGCCTACCGGTGAACACTTTTCATTAAAAAAAATATAAAAGTGAACATGTTTAATGATCTCAGTAAAGGACTGAAACATTATACAACTGTGAACACCTTTAACAAACCATACAGCAAAATTCAGTTTAGCTTAGAACACCACATACCCATGAACACCTTTCACAAACCATACATATAGATAATATAGGAGTGGACCCTACCATAATAAGGAAACAATGAACATATTTAACAAATCATACTTGGACTAATTACAGTTTAACACATGTTCACAAAACAACAGTGAACAGTTTTAATGATCTCTCATTGAAGAGAGTGTTCAACACACCTGTGAACTCCTTAATGTACCTTATGTAGAGCAAATGTTGACAAGACAGCAGTGAACACACTGGATGACACAGATTGACAAATTTTAAAGACCTACCAAACAATATTAAACAGTTCCAAAGATAAAGTAGTAGATACTCCAGACAAAGTTATTTGGCCAGGTAAGTAGACACAGTATCCAGTCACTCCTATCAATCTATAACTGAGACACTATGTATGTAAGATAATCACCACCTATAACATCAACTACTACTGTCCTCTACTAGCTATTGTTACAGACAGATAGGCCAATTTTTTAATTCATTGTTTTATATTATTAATTATGATAGATAGACTGCCTAATTTCATTGTACATTGTATATTCAGTTTATATCATCATTTATTCATTGATTATCACATTAAATCAGTGATTATAATGGTAACCTCGATGAGCTTGCTCGTTAAATGAGAGGTCCAGGGTTGTGGCATGAAACTGTCTGCTTTTCCAACCTTTTTTCCCCTGTCAGTGTTGCAGGTTGGAGAGGCTGACATAGTAAAAGCAACTAGTCGTTTGGTAAGATAATAAACCGAGGCTACAGATTGTACCATGTTAATACCCCTCCAAAGTTGGCAATTGAAAAAGAGTCCTGGCAATGTTTACCTCATCAGACCATGCATCGTGTTGTCATTCATGATTAATCCATCATTAAAACAGAAAAATAAGATTAAGATACCATTTCATTTCCAGTTTTTGCAGTCTAAATTGGCTCATGAGAACAGGTCAATAGATTTCAATTCTGAAAAGTGCTTGGATATTATCTTATTCATTGTTTAATGAAAATAGAAAATCATGAAAATCAATTCTCTAGGCCTTGTTTAAATAGAGAAACTCCCTTTAAGCCTCAAGAATGTAGGATTCATAATAAATCTAGATGACAAGAGGTGTGATATAACTCTATTATATTATTTCATTTATTTACTTATATTTCTTTTATACCTGGCCCTCCTATTGCCTACTATTTATTACTATTTATAGCGCTAGATACTTTCATTTTTATATATCTCTACTTGCATATAATATATTATATTTATATATAACACTTTTTAATTCGGTCAGCAAATTAAGAGGGTTCCACTGTGAAATCTCTGTCAAGCGGCTCTGATTAGCTGTATTTGCTAGCATATAGTCCAATCATATCATTGCATGCTGTGATGCAAAAAAAAATGCAAAATGATGTCAAGGTATTCAACACAGTTTGTAATAGCTTACATTGTGAAGATGGAGCCAATATTTTAACATTCACACATCACTGAACCACAAATATTCCACACTTTTCTCAGCCATCATTGGTAACTTAACCCTTAAACATCCATCCTCCTAAAATTACTAATATCTTTTAATATGCATTATGTGATAAAAATGAAATTCTATTCCTGTAAATAAAGTCTTAATTTGAATAATATTTTGTGTCAAAATAATCAGAATAAATCACTGTATAACAATCTTAATCTTTTAAAAGGGACTCTTTTGCAAGCTTCATAAAAATTGGAATTTTATCTAAATTCTCTCTCAAAAATATGGGTTTTCGTGAGATTTTTTTCAGTTTCCATTCAAGGGAGTTAGCCTTAACATAGGATCTCAACTTTGTTATAAGTTTTCTTCACTTTGATTGTTAAGATACACACCAAGACCAAAGGAAACCTGAAAATGTGTGTACTTTGGGAGAAATGATTATCTCACAGCTTTTTTCAACAATCACAATTCTAAATCAACCAAGCTCATAAAATTTTCGTTTAAATTTGACCCAAAACAAACCCAAACAGACAAATTGACAAACCCATATCATTTTTCCTCGAGAAGCAAACACATTTACCAATTAAAAACTACGAAAACCTGTAACATCTAAATTTATGTTAATCAAATTCAATTTTACCACAAAATTCAATAAAAAAAATCCACACTGAATCAACACATTCCTTTCTCATAGATAAAAAATGTCAAGATTTTTAGATTAAAATCTGGTCAAGAGAATGACAAAAGAATAGAAAGGTTTCGCTTGGTCAAATTTACTTTAAATCTTGTTCATCCTTGAAAACCAACACAATAAATCGCTTGGTTTCATAATAACCCTTATTTACTGTAGCTTATACTTTACTTAGGCCAATATAAGTATTAAAAAGGGTTTAGGGCATTATATATGGCAATTATTGGTCGTTGTCCTTAAAGAGACAAATATGCCATTTTGACTATAGTGTTGAATATAATAATGTAAATAGTCTTCAGAAATACTAGAAATGTACTATAATTGCATAATTAATAATTTAAAAATACTTCAACCTAGGAATTTTACTTACTATTTCTATAATGCCTTTTCTATATATCACAGAGTATCTTAAATTGACGTCATTTTAACATTCAAATACAGATCATTCTGGACACACATGGATTTGAAAGCTCAAATTTCGACGGTGAGCTGTGAACACTATTACTGATTGGCCTCGCTAAAAAATTGGGGTTTCTGAGACTAATGTTCGATTGGTAAAAAAAATGGCACACCTGTCTCTTTCATGACTGAAGAAATACATGAATGTAATAAAGTTCAAAACCAATAATGTCAAACAGTGTGTAATAGTGGAAAGTAAGCCAAGGTCAAGAGGGTACTTTTTAATTTGGTACTTATAAAGTGTCGTGTCATAGCAACTGTGAAATAGTGAATACATCAGTCAAATTTGAAGTTGAAAGGGAAGCAACTCCACTCTTGGTACAAATCTGTTCAAATTCAGATAATGGTCCAGTCAAGAAATTCTTTCGTACTTAAAATTAAAAATACCAATGATAAGGTGTCATTTAGGTGAGATGCTTTCTAATTAGTTAAAACTCGTTAAGAAATGAGATCATTAACCAATTATTAATCAATCACTAGATATACTCATTAATATCAATTTGCATATTTAGGTCTTGATTTGAAGGAAGAATTTCATCAGATGGCAAATGTAGTAATTCAGGAAACAAAAAGCAAGAAACAAAACATCAAGATCTGCATTTCAAAAGATATTCAAACAATATTAAAACGAAAAAAATACTTACCCATGGTCCACCACGTTAGTAACTGACTGTCCGTCTGGTAAAATAACTTCAAGTTCTACATTTTCCTCAATAACTTGGTTCATGTTGACATCATCATGTGGCTCCTGGTACGTCAACGAGGGTGGCCCAGACCCATTGTTAATGCCCTTTCTCGACATTGGAGGAGTTTTGACACCTCCTGTAGAGGTGACGGGAGTTACCCCCCTTTTGGTGGCACTACTCATCCCCCTCCTGAAAAACACAAAATAGTACAAAATTTAAAGTAATGAAAAGTGGACAGAAATAGGGCCGAAATAAGATATAATAAAAGATATACACCATTATCATTATATACTCTGCCTGGCATGCCTACATTTGTCAGAGTTTTCTTTATGTTTGCCATAGCAACAAATCATTCAATTGTAGATCCATATGAAACTATGTATGGTTCTTATATGAAAATAACACACACAAACGTAATTTTAATGGTTAAGAAGTTGACATGGTTGTTTTGCTTCCTCAGCCCATTCCTTACTTAAAACCATATTGACCAAGTAAACCAAAGCAACTTGGTATTTTAACGATGATGACCATCTATAATATATGATTATGTCCCTTCAAATACATACCTACAACATTTAAAACATAATGTTGACATTTCTAAGAATTAACACGATAACCCACTGAAACACGATATTTACAGGCTTAAAATGTCAACTATCTAAAATATCCTAACTCTGTATCTAAGTTTGAAATGGTCTCCCTTGCGTTATCATTCTTCTACATTTTGATATTCTCATTGTTTCAAATATTTCGATTGTCTACAGAAGATCTCATCTTTTTAAACTTAGGAAAAGATACAGGCTGAAACAGTCCAGATCTGAAGATGTTTACAAGTCAAACTTCAGTAGAAACACAGGCTGAAAAGTTACAGTTGTCTGACGATTTCCACTTGTCAAAGTTCAGTAGGGATACACGCTGAAATAGTCTAATTTTCTGATGACCTCCACTTGTCAATCTTCAGTGGAGGCACTCACTGCAAATTTAAAAATCAAGGAGGAAGACACTAATTGATTCCATTAGATATTCTCTGCCTAAAACATTTTAAACCAATTGTTAATTTTAACCTTCACACCTTACTATCAGTCGAACATTTCATTTCGTTTCATAAAAATATTTCAACTGATAAATCATATCATATCCGTCATATTATCTCAAAAATCTGGTGTAAATGTCACGATAAAAATTAAATGTTACTTTTTTTATAAATCATCACTCATGTGGGCCACTAAAAAATAAAAAACTTCATTCTTAAGCATTGACAATTTTTTAGAATTATATCACCATATGCCTTATAGTCCTATAAGTATGTTTGAAAGTTGAACTTTATCTCTAAAACTAGCTGAAAGCAGAAAGCACTACCACAGGGTTAAAGAATTTTGATTCAAATAGTGTTTGTAATCATTTGGGACAAATGATCAAGAAACAAACACAAGCAAATTCCAATATTTTCACTGTTTAATAAGAGTAGCTGTTGATTTTTGTAAATATTCCTAATAAAATAATTAATCCATATCCACTGTTTACACTGCACAATTGCAACAGTTCAGATCATTGCTATAAACATTGAGAAATTAACACATATTCTATAGATGTCTGATCAGTGAATACCTAATCTAATTAAACCAGATTAAAGATAATCCTGAATTAGTCAAATCACAGTCAATAACAATCCTAATTCTTTAAAGGGGTAGTATGTGCAAGATTAATAACAGACAGTCATAGTGACTATTACCTTTCTCCCAGTGTTCAACAATAAATGGGGTTTGATAATATTGTGAAGTCAGTATAAGTTTTTTCAACTAATGTCAATAGAAGAAGTGATCCTTTGTAAACTTAGTATGTCTCATAAATTCTTTGAAATTTCAAAATTACTAAAAGTCTGGAACTTCCTCTTTAAATCTCTTTCTCATGAGAATGGTGCAAATAGAAACTATGTTTCTATAACCAAATCCTACAGATCCAAAAATTACTCTACTCTAAAATACACATACAAAATCTCATGATTCATCCATTCAATTTAAAATAAAATCACAAAAATTTATTCAAAAAATTTAACCAAATCTCCAAAAAACTATGTGTTTATCACAATAATCTAGTGTAAAATCAGAAATCACCAAAATTTCGGTACAAAAATTGAAATATTATATACAATTCACACACCCACTAGTTTAGTCAAATGTCGAAACAATCAAGACATTAAAAACAGTACATTGACTTTTAAATATAAATTTAAAGTGGTAGGGTGTACAAATTGAAATATTCTATCATCAGAATGAAAAGGTTAAAAATATAATTAATGGTGAAACAAATTCCATATCATCCTTTTCAACATTTACAACTGAACAAAATTCATATTGTCCAAAAGGCCTAATAGGAATTATGGTGTACGAATAATATTTATCCAGTCTTTTTGAATCATTCTACAATATAGGAAGGAGTCAATGTAATTTTTTTAACACGAATAATTATGTTTATACATGCCTAAGGTGACTAAAAGCTCTGAACATTATTACTGATTAGTTTAGCTGAACAATCCCCCTTCTGAAGTCAGGGAATGATTGACATCTAAAAATTGTAAACCATGATCTTTAACTAAAAACCATTATTGTTGAACACTGGGAAAAAGGAACTGGTCACAATTTCTGTTTGTACTTGCTGACACACTTCTTTTCAAATTTTCATAAATATTTTAAATTATTAAATTATAATATTATCAGTTAGATCAACACTTCAATATTTTTCTGCATAATTTAACCTTCGTTTGATTTGAGCAGTCTTTGAACTTTAAAATCCATAAAGTTATTTTAAGATTTTGTACAATTTTCTAATTTTCAGGTTTTTAAGAGTAGCAATTTAAGACAAATTTTAACTGAATATTTGATTCTGTGGAAATTGATAAAATTTAAAATTTTGAATTTTAATGAAAAGAAATTAATATGAAGATTTTTAACTTTGAATTTTCTACCCTTGTTCTGTAGATATATATCTCACTTTATTTTTGTTCAGAAAGCCAAATAATTTTAACTTTTTGTGATTTTTTGGGAACTTCAAATCAAAGTAAAATTCAAAAATCTTAGGAAAAAAATGGGCATTTCAAACTTGATTTAAACTACTAAAATTTTGAAAACACATTCAATCTAAATTCAGTCAAAAAATTAGCAAGTACAACTTTATTTCAAACAATATTTCTCTATATCTTCATTAACTTCCATGGATTTCTACAAATTTGAAAAATTGATGTAGAGGCATCTTTTCCTTCATTTATACTACTAATAATAACAAAAGATTTAAATCCCAATTCCTGTATATCTACCACATTTCCAGTTTTTAAGGGCACAAAATTCTAGATTTCTCTTATTCCCAAATTCAAATCACTAAATTTTTCTAAAATCCTTTGATATCAAGACAACACAATAAGAAATGAAGTTTTCAGATGAAGTTAGATATAACCAATAAAAAGACAAATGTTTTGGTTTAATCATTTGAACAACGAAGCTCAAGTGAAAAATTCAATATTTTTGTTTGTATATTGCCGTGATGTGATTTAACTAACTAGAGAAAATAAATTCGATACATATTTGCTTGTTTGGTATATTTATTTTAACAGGTTTACTATAATTACTACCAAATTATCCTGTAAAGAACATCTTCACCCTCTTCCATCCATAAGCTTAAAATCAAAATCCATCTATCCATAAGAAAACCCTAAATAAATAGCTATCCTAGTAGAATGTAAGTTTCAGATTCCTTGTAAACTATCATGTAAATTCAAAGCATATCCACATGAAATCTATCCATTTATCCAGTTAAAATCTATCCTTATAGAAATAATCTAAAGATAGCCACTTGAAATGCATAGTAATCTTAGTAGATATCAGTTTCACATTCTTTAAACTGTCACAAGATTCAAATCGTATTCACTTGAAATCTATCCATATATCCAGTTGAAATCTATCCTTATACTTTCTAGAAATGCCCTTGAAATGAATAGTAATCTTTGTAGCATATTAGCTTCAAATCCTTACATACTGTCACAAACTTTAAATTCTATTTGGACATCTATCCTTATTGAATAGGTATCCCAGTAGGATACCACATACAAAACCATAAACTGTCCTCTAATTAGTTTTACTAGTGAAGCAAAATTAACGTTTATTTTCAAGTGAATGGCTGCAGTCATGTAGGGGTGGACGTGTCCTACTAAGAGATTCGATCTTGTGTCTATATGTTAGTGATAAGTTCCAGTCAGTCAAGATATCTTAAAAATATTTTTATATCTTCTACCTTGTAAATTATCTTAAAGGGATCTTGTCCCTTAATGTCATTTTTCCAGACACATCTGATTTTTTAATTCATTGGAGAAATGTGAGAAACCAAGAGACTGCTTAACCTAGTCTGCAGATCTTTAACATGTACTGTCTGCTGTACACACACCTTGGTTTATTATCCCATCATTCCTATACTTTTTACCCTGTTAACCTCTTTTGGGGGTTAATAAAATTATTAGCAGACTTGAAAACCCCATTGTGCATTTGTACTAGGCGTTTCAAGAAGGTAATTATACTTTTGTTATCTATTTTAAAGGTAGTGCTACCTTGATAAGAGTCAAATCAAACAAGACCAGATATAATTTAATACAGGTAGTAATACCTTGATTAGAGTCTAGTCAGATAAAACCAGATATGAACTATTAGAGGTAATAATACCTTGATTAGAGTCCAAGTTATACATTATTTATAGCTGATAGAGAAACACTATCAATAAATTATACACCTTCAAGATTACAAGATTAACATTTATAGTAAAACCCTTTGGACCCTTTCCTATAAATTGTAAAAATCAGAAAATTTCTCATGCCATGACCAGTGCTTTTGAAAACCAGCGTTCATCCCTCTCGCTTATTTTCAAGGTAAGAAATTTCTGATGCCACAGTCAGTCCTTTTGAAAATCAGAATTCAACCTCTAGCAACTAATCTGGGGTGATTGTCGATATCAGACAGTGGTCTTCTTTTGACCTTCCTCAGCTCAAAATTTCATGGTCATAACATGTGTTTTTGATTTTTTGTACCAGAAACTAAATATTGGCCAGGCTTTCATGCATCATATTGGAAAGTTTTTAACTTGCCCAGATAAAGATCCATGAAAAATCTAGTTGTCTCCCTTTACTTCTAGAAGAACAAGAACGATTTGTCCAGTGAGCATTTGTTCAGCGACCATCTGTCTGGTGACTAATGGTGAGCAACTGTCTGGTGTGCAATGGTGATAAACTGTCAGGTGAGCATTTGTCCAATGAGCAACTGTCTGGTAAGCATCTGTATGGTAAGCAATGGTGAGAAATTGTTTGGTGAGCAACTCTCTGGTAAGCAATGATAAGCAATGGTGAGCAACTGTCTGATAAGCAATGTTAAGCAATAGTGAGAAACTGTCCGGTGAGCAACTATAAGCAACTGTCCATACCCCTCCAACCTTCATCACTTATTAAATTGGAAAAAGTGATGCAAATGACGTATTTTAACTACGTCAAGAGTCTAGCCTAATGAGAGTAATTAACATACCTATGTTAACGAGCTTTCCTGGTTACCGAATGACATAAGGTCAGGTGTAACATGGCTAAACATGTTTAATTACAGTTTTATTAATTAGGTTAACGAGATAAAGACATGAGGTCAAACTAACAAGTTTTAAAACAACAATTACATTGTAAACATAGTAGTATTTCTTGTTCTTTTGAAAAAGGTGTGATTCTTGCCCTGGGGGGAGGTCAGGTGTGTTCACCCCTAGGGGATCGAACCACTTAAAATAAATCCGACTTCACCTTCTCTGGAGATTTTGATATGAACCAAAGTTTGAAAATTAGACTAAAAAGTTTCAGTAGAAAACTGTGATTAGACTGATGGAAAATGCAAATGACAAAGAAATGACCGTGGCCTTACCTTGTAATTAATTAGGTGTAATTAACAAATTGATCCAATAGTTTCGATTCATGAACACTTCTCATTACATCCTTGATACAGAAAGAGCCTTCTTTAATAAAGATCACTCATTCGTAAACGTGAGTGATGAACTAGATTTATAATGATTTTATTTATCCAAATCACATTAGTATTTTTTTTCAAGTTCTTAATTTAGAATGAAATCCTAATAAAAACACTGCTCTAATTCAAATTAAAAGCTTGGAAATTCTTGATCATTCAATTTCAATACTGTTAGGAGCACTGACTAAAGTTCAATATCCAAAATGCACATTCATACAAAAATATCAACACATGTTAAAAATACCTCTGGTTTGCTTAATGCAAATACCAAATCTCCAGAAACTTGTTTTTCCACCCAAAATAAGGGTTGTATTGAAAGAGGATGCGGTCAAGCGGTCAGTTAATTTGAATAATGAAATTGTTCACCCTGGTCTAATTACAGTTTAAAATGTTGATTTAACTGTATAAATATAGATATTTTCTAATTAGTTGAGACGACAGTTTGGTATGGTGTTTGAAGATTTATTAGTTGAAAGACACTTCATTGAGTGTATGACTGGTCAAAATAATCCAGTAGTGTTTGTAATATGTCAGTGGTACACAAAATAAGATCACATAACAAGTCTGCAGAAAGTAAAACTGCTCAAAATAGACTGGTTAATGACATAAAAGTTTTTTATCCCAGAATTCTACTGCTGACGAGTCAACAAGGTCACAGTAAAATCTTTATAAATCCAGAAAATATTATATTTTTCAATAATCCATTTAAAATACCACAATTTTCCAATAAATCAAGTTACTGCTTCTTAAAAAGATACTGTCACATTTCACTGACCACTGAAATGACCACTCTATGATTTTTTTTAATTAAACTTTTATCACATTTCCCCATTGAAGTGTCCACTCATGTGAGCTTCAATTTTTAAGCTGAATTAAAATTTCATCACTGCTGGCCATTATTTATCATGTACCTGATCAGAAAAGTTGAAACCTCTACTAAATTATCTGGTGTTCAGTTTGACCTCTAGTATAGTTAGTAAAGGTCACAGTTGACCAATAGAGATTAATGTATGATAGTCTCCTGTAGCCTCGGGGCAGACAAATAAAGTAGCTAGGTCGGGATATTTTAATGTTGAAAGTCTTAAATAGGAAAAATGATGAAATATTTTTGGCAAGACATGATTTTAAGCTTTGAACTGTTTATTTAGAAAATTTGCCAATCTGTATGCTTTGTGTTCTAGGCTATTAATTTGGCTATAATAACCAGTCATGTCTGACTAGATTTTAAGTAGAAAGCTTGTACAGTAAGATATAAGCCCCATGGGGTGGAATATTAAAGGTACATGTGCCACGGAGTAAGACAAGGATATACAAGGGCAGAAAACAGATCAAGACTAAGGGATGTGGATACTTTAAACAGTTATACAGTAATGTATTAGAGCCCTTGGGTGAGATATTAGAGGTACAAGTGCCCTGGGGGTGAGATGTTAAAATAGGTGTTATATCTCCTCTATTGTCCTGTCTATTTTTAAATTGATGGGCGATGTAATGCCCCCAGGGCATGATCTTGTTTAAACTCTGATGGTCAGTTATTTGTAACACCTCTGTAGTGGCCATCTTTCTTATTGATGACAACTGACCTTGACTGTTCATTTTGCTGTTTCTGACAGCTTGATCAACAAAACCTTACAGAGAAAGCAACATCCATAAATAGTTTAAATCCAAAAGACATGTTCAAGGTCAAATGAAATGTTGACATGTTCAAGGTCAAATGAAATGTTGACATGTTCAAGGTCAAATGACGTGTTTAAGATCCAAAGACATGTTCAAGGTCAAATGAAATGTTGACATGTTCAAGGTCAAATGAAATGTTGACATGTTCAAGGTCAAATGACGTGTTTAAGATCCAAAGACATGTTCAAGGTCAAATGAAATGTTGACATGTTCAAGGTCAAATGACGTGTTTAAGATCCAAAGACATGTTCAAGGCTAAAACACATGTTCAAAGTCAATATTGATTATTTGTGTTAAAAAATGAAACATCCATATACTATAATAATCAACTTTAGTTCTAGAATTCTGGAGGACCCTGGTTACCAGCTGGTCCTTGATGAAACATACATATTTATATCCTGGTTACCAGCTTGTCTTCGTCGAAATAATCACAGTTAACCAAGATAACATTTTAGGTTCTCATTGATCCTGGTTACCAGCTGATCCATGTTCAACCAAGATAACAACTTACGTAGAAACTTGGAAATCCTGTTTACCATTGAGTCCCAAGTCAATCATTCATATGTACAGTTGACTGGAATAATGAAGAACATATCAAGCTAACTTTCCCCTGTCTGTGATACAGGTCAGACTGGCAGAATGTCTATTTCTTCAGAAGGTACAATAAACTGACGTTCATTGAGTTAGAGCTGTGCAATTTTAAGATCTCTTAACAATAGGTTCTGGAAAAAAAGGAGCACTGCACTGGCAAGATCCCCCTTGTCTGTGATACAGTTCAGAGAGGGTGAATGATCAATTCTTGAGAAAGGACAATAAGCCAAGTTACTTGTGCTTAAGTTTTGTTGAACAACAATTGTTGATTAAAAAAATATGTTGATTTAACCTCACTGCACAATGCATGGGATAACCTAACTTGATTCACCTTCAACTAGTGCTGTAAGGTAGGATATCAAATTAAAATTGACTGATTCATATCAAAGTTCAGTAACTATCACCTAGTGTATCCAGTCCATGTCCTGGCTAATATCATCAATAACCTATCAGGTGTAACCATGTCATGACGATCTGAACATAGTGACACTTTCTCTTTCATGTCACCTCATTCTCTTTAATGATATTGTCATTATCAAAATATTGCTTGATACATTAGTTTTTACAATGTCCTATTTAAATTAGAGGAACTATATCTTTTACTCAAATATCAAAGAGTTGTTAAAATGAAGACAGATTACTTTGTAAAACGTCAGTTTTTAAATTAGAGGGCCAAAAATCTTTCATATAAATCATTTTACAAAACTTTATCCCATCATTTTGTATTTGAGAATTGAAATTAGAATTTAATAACAGTGCTGATATCTTGAACTAAATTATCCAATATATTTTGAAAAGTTTCAGTTTTTTTTTATCATGTCCTGAATCAAATCAAATAATAATATTTTCACTGTTAAAATAGTCTTAGAGCTCAATACATTAATTGTAGATGATATTGAAAAAACGAAACCTGAAATATATTGTTACTCAGAGTTTCCCCTTTTACACTATGTTACATTCAAACCAGCTGTAAAGGAGTACTGAATATTAAATCATCTTTCATCATTATTTCAATCACAGCAGTTGTAATATAAATGACTACAGATAATCTGGCAAATATCAATGCCAAGAGGATTTGGTCTATGACCAGCTGGTTGACAAGATCCTTAGAACCTATCCATGTAAAAAAATTTCTTACCAAAACTTTAAACTGTGTAAGAACTTAAAAAAACTGTTGCAAGTTATGTAAAATAGACAATTCAAGACCATAATTTATTACACCATATCACTATAGAATCTAGGTTAAACTTTCATAATGTTATGTAAAATCATGAATAATTCAGATTATGTAAAGACGTGATAAAAAATACCAGAAATAAATCATAAGATTTATGAACTTTCTAAATGTATGCTGACTCTGCATTAAAAATCTAGTAACTCAGATGGCTGAAATTGGGCTCTGTCTGCGATAAAGTAAATATTTAGACACCTATATAGATAACTGAAATTGAGCTCTATTGAAAGTAAATATTTAGACAACTATACAGATAGCTGAATTTGAGCTCTATCTGACAGTAAACCAAATATGTAGACAATTATACAGACAGCTGAAATTGAGCTCTATCAGTTGGTAATGTACATATTAAGAGGACTATACAGATAGCTGAAATTGAGCTCTATCAGTTGGTAATGTACATATTAAGAGGACTATACAGATAGCTGAAATTGAGCTCTATCAATAGTTAAAGTACATATTTAGACGATATAAAATGGGTTTCGAAAATAAGGACCACCATAAAAAAACAACCTTTTGACAACCAAGAGAAATAAGGTTATCTAAATTATGTAAAATATTTATATAAACTGACAGATACTCTTGTTATAATGATAAAGATTCTATTTTATCCTCTCAGTGTTTGACAAGTTGGCTACTTGATCCAGGGAAAGGTAAACAGACCCCTTTTACAAAAAAAGATGTAGAAAAGATAAGGAGGATCTAACAAAAACAAAGACAATATGATTTAACTACAATATATGAAAAAAAAATAGGTTCAACTTGGATTAATGAAATGACACAAAGTTAAATGTTCTAACCATTCTGTGTACCTTATTAGGCTAATGAAATGAAATGAAATGGAGTTATTCTACTGTTCTGTACTTTTTTGGCTTTTGGAATGAAGTTTTATTCGTACTGTTCTGCATCTGCTGAACTATATAAATGAAATAAAATGGAGTTGTAAACTATTCTGTGCTTAGTGGGCCAATGAAATGAAATTGAGTTGTCCTACTGTCCTGTACCTTATTAGGCTAATAATTCAAAATGTAGGTTTATATCCTACTGTTCTGTATATATTAGACTAATGAAATGAAATGTAGTTTTATATCCTACTGTTCTGTATCTTATTGGATTGATGAAATGAAATGTAGTTTTATATCCTACTGTTCTGTATATATTGGACTAATGAAATGAAAAGTAGTTTTATATCCTACTGTTCTGTATCTTATTGGATTGATGAAATGAAATGTATTTTTAATTTCTACTGTTCTGTATCTTATTGGATTGATGAAATGAAATGTAGTTTTACATTCTACTGTTCTGTATCTTATTGGATTAATGAAATGAAATGTAGTTTTACATTCTACTGTTCTGTATCTTGTTGGATTGATGAAATGAAATGTAGTTTTACATTCTACTGTTCTGTATCTTATTGGATTGATGAAATGAAATGTAGTTTTATATCCTACTGTTCTATATCTTATTGGATTGATGAAATGAAATGTAGTTTTACATTCTACTGTTCTGTATCTTATTGGATTGATGAAATGAAATGTAGTTTTATATCCTACTGTTCTGTATCTTATTGGATTGATGAAATGAAATGTAGTTTTACATTCTACTGTTC
>NW_008707410.1:592424-610094 GCF_000327385.1 Lottia gigantea
TTCCTATTGTTCTGTATCTTATTATACTAATGAAATGTAGTTTTATATCCTATTGTTCTGTATCTTATTGGATTGATGAAATGAAATGTAGTTTTATATCCTATTGTTCTGTATCTTATTGGATTAATGAAATGAAATGTAGTTTTATATCCTATTGTTCTGTATCTTATTGGATTGATGAAATGAAATATAGTTTTATATCCTATTGTTCTGTATCTTATTGGATTGATGAAATGAAATGTAGTTTTACATTCTACTGTTCTGTATCTTATTGGATTGATGAAATGAAATGTAGTTTTATATTCTACTGTTCTGTATCTTATTGGATTGATGAAATGAAATGTAGTTTTATATCCTATTGTTCTGTATCTTATTGGATTGATGAAATGAAATGTAGTTTTATATCCTATTGTTCTGTATCTTATTGGATTGATGAAATGAAATGTAGTTTTACATTCTACTGTTCTGTATCTTATTGGATTGATGAAATGAAATGTAGTTTTATATCCTATTGTTCTGTATCTTATTGGATTGATGAAATGAAATGTAGTTTTATATCCTATTGTTCTGTATCTTATTGGATTGATGAAATGAAATGTAGTTTTACATTCTACTGTTCTGTATCTTATTGGATTGATGAAATGAAATGTAGTTTTATATCCTATTGTTCTGTATCTTATTGGATTGATGAAATGAAATGTAGTTTTATATCCTATTGTTCTGTATCTTATTGGATTAATGAAATGAAATGTAGTTTTACATTCTACTGTTCTGTATCTTATTGGATTGATGAAATGAAATGTAGTTTTACATTCTACAGTTCCAACAAAATAATAATCTATTATGATCATATTTTTGTTTAGTACATTGATATTAGTCTAAAATTTTAGATAAATTATAAACATCAGATGAGTAGAAAACGATAATAAGTTCAGTCATGAATATTCAATGAATAAAGACGTTCTTTTCAACGGGTGAATAACTCTCTCCTAAAAATCACATTAAAAATTTTCAAATGACATTCACATCTATCAAAAACTATTGGGTGGTGTAAAACAAGGTCAGTGGGGCGGAAATATACAACCTAAAATAGTACAAAATGATTTTATGTTTATCAACAGAATTTTTGAATCAATATATGTTTTTATATATAAACCCACTATTTATAATTTTACTTTACTATTTGACTCATGTTTTAAAGTGTTTTTAGTGACATTTAGTTAATTTCATCTTAACACTTGTGTATTGAATGAAATGGAGTTTTAATTCTTATTTTCAGCTGTATTTGATTGATGTTGTCTGATAATATGACATTCCAGGATGTATCGTATCAAATGTTCATGTATTGATACTTAACTAACCATACACATATTATGCACAAAATTTTCTTATATCGTGATACATATCATATTGTAGCCCTTATATCATGATACATGTTGTATTGTAGCTCTTATATTGTGATACACAGCATATCTTAGCCGTTACATAGTAATACATATTGTATCGTAGCCTTTATATAATGATACATATTGTCTCGTAGCCCTTATATCATGATACATATTGTATCGTAGCTCTTATATTGTGATAAATATTGTATTGTGTATTGTAGCTCTCATGATCATGATGCATATTGTATTGTAGTCCTTATATCATGATACATGACATAATTAGTTCAACAATAGCTCCCAACACTCTCTAGTCTTCTACATGTACGCCTATTAAAACTGTAAGGTTAAAAGAGAGGACCTCAATATATCAATATTTTATCCACTTTGACATGAGATATGTTTGAACTTTGTGACATGTCCCTGTATTTGACTGAAGTCATGACACTTTCAAATCTTTTTGACCAGATCATAAATTTTTTGCAAATGTTGATATGTCATTCTACTTCTATGTCTATTTTCTATTAGAAATTATCAATCTATCTATTGACAAAATAAACAGAAATATCTGTATTTTTTGTAGAAAAATGTTTTTTTTTCAAACCGTTCTGGACTGACAAATTTCTTCTCATAGCACACTGCACAGTAGAAGATTTCATCCTCATCTGTTTATATTGCTAAGATATAACACTAACTTAAACATCTTCATAAAGTGAAATGTGAAATATTGAAAATAATCTAAAGTTTCAAAACCAATTATACAGTCTAGATCCCTCTTCATTACAACATTTTTCAGTACAAATTTAAAACTGCATTCTGACATAATTAAGTCAACTTACTCACATACTTCAAAAGATCAAAAGTGGATTTTTAAAGATGAATATACAAAGATTTATTAAGGTTAAATTTTGACCGACATTACATAAAATTTATCATCAGCAAAGAAAGACATTTTGAAATATCGTACCCTAAAAACTCAACTCTTGAACTTAAAGCATCGTGGAGTAGGTACTCAGTTTTCATTCCCTCCTGATAATCAAACAAACAGCACATCTTGAAGAAGTCTTGAAGAAGTCTTAATTCATCCTAACAATGGTTGTTCTTTTTATTCTGAAATCTATTTGACACTTGGACTCTCTTTCAATGGCTCTTCAAACCTAACAAGTTAATTTTACAATTTTATTGACATAAAAAATACTAGAGTACTTTCAATTTAGGGTGATAATGGTTAACATTGGGGTTGGGAGTTCACCATCAAAGGCATCTATAGGTTAATTGTTCTTTACAAGATAAAAAAAAAGCAATATTAGCTATGTGAACCCTCTGAATGATACAACCATATATTCAATAACATCCAAACATTATTTAAGTTGAGAGTGAAATGCCAAATAAATATTGAGTGTATGGTATTTACTTCTCCTATATGATTCTGTATCGTTAGTAACTCTTCTATTAACATGTTTAGTTATTATTGTTTATTGTTTATTAATCAGATATTGAAGATAAACAGATGTCACAATGTTACAGTTTTAAATGAATTCTATCAACCTATATTTCTCTTTATTATATTCATTAAGGGAATGGTTGGCCATTTTCAAGGGTTGATTTAAGTCTTGAATACATGTAAATATTCTTGTACTTGAAATGTACAAAAATTGCATTATTCTTTCAAAAATATTTCAAACAAGGAATTTCACTTTCTATTTCTATATATGGCGGTCTCAAAAATGAAAAGAATGGAGTTTTACGTCCTACTTTTCTGCAACTTATGGCAGTCTCAAATTTCGACATGAACTGTGAACACTAATAATGATGAGCTTAGCTTAAAATTGCCTTTTCTGAGACTGTAGTACGAATGACTCAAACGGATGGTGAAGCTGTCCCTTTAAGGGATATAATAAATTATATGAAAGTATCATTTCATGACTTCTAAAGTCTGAAAACCTTGAAGGGACAAGTGAAGCCAATACTGAACAGAATGTGACTTTTTTGAGACATTGGTCTTTGAATGTAACAGAATGACAGACAATGTTGAAAGTTATTTTTGGCAGGGGAATGAGACAAGTTGCCAATATTTGTTGACCAATACCAGAATCTTGTTCCAATAAAACAGTTACTAGTATGGACCATACTCCTCAAAATAACCCAGATTATGGTGTTGTGTGATGGGCAGAATACATAACCTTCAATCACAATGATCCATCATGAAAATCCGATATCATAAACTTAGATGGTCCAGAAAGCGAATAACGATTTTTGGGGTAAGTCAACTTGGAATTAGAGAGTCTACTATATATTACTATTTAGAGAGTCTTCTATATATTACTATTTAGAGAGTCTACTATATATTACTACTGGTACTTTTGAGTACAATTTAGAGAGTCTACTATATATTACTGCTGGTACTTTGAGTCCTATTTAGAGAGTCTACTATATATTACTATTTAGAGAGTCTACTATATATTACTGCTGGTACTTTGAGTCCTATTTAGAGATTCTACTATATATTACTGCTGGTACTTTGAGTACTATTTAGAGAGTCTACTATTTATTACTGCTGGTACTTTGAGTCCTATTTAGAGAGTCTACTATATATTACTATTTAGAGAGTCTACTATATATTACTACTGGTACTTTGAGTCCTATTTAGAGAGTTTACTATATATTATTACTGGTACTTTGAGTCCTATTTGAGAGTCTTCTATATATTACTATTTAGAGAGTCTACTATATATAACTACTGGTACTTTGAGTACTATTTAGAGAGTCTACTATATTTTACTAGTTACTGGTACTTTGAGTCCTATTTAGAAAGTTGACAATATCTGACATTGTTTCTACAGTAGGTATGTGGGTTTATCAACTCAAACAATTTTGAGAGTCCACATGTTATTTTGGTATTTCTAAAAGTAAAGGTTGTCTATTTTGATTTCACACTGTTAGAATGACAATGTCTGTGGTAAAAGTCACAAGAGTTCTGAATGCCGGGATTGTTCAAGGATATTTAATCAACACCGACATAGTATTTGTAAGAGAACAACAACACCATTCTTGTCTTAATTAAGTTTAACTTTAACATTGTTGTGATATTTTCTTCAGACAGTGGGGCTGGCATCTTCACAATGTCAAGCCATCTCAAACTTTGTTTTATACCTTGACTGCAATGACCACCATTCTTGTATAATTAAAGATTGTAAATACAGCAATTTGGTTGGATTGTACATTAGTGAATACAACCAAAAAGAGTCCTAAACAGAAGGTCTGTAAAGAATAAGCAATAATGTTTACAATCTGTCTGTCAGAGATTTGCTGTATTCTCTGCATTATGTCATTCAAGGAAGGTGGCCCATTCTTATCCCTTCTCCATCTTTGCTCCTCACTCAAAAGTTTTGTATCCAGTAAGTGAAAGTAATGGCCAATTTGTATTCAATAAAACAGGTTAAGTCCATACAATAGTACAGGTTATAGTAATCTATAGAAAACTAACCAAGTATAACCAACCCTTAGACCTCCAAAACACATACATTATATTTACACCTGTACTAATCAATTAATTTTACAGGTAATTAATGTTAATGAGCTTACAACCAACTTACCTATTAACTTAATATTCCAGTAAAAAATATAGTAATCTCTCTAAAATTACAATTAAATAATAATAATCCACATAAATAATTCAATTTCACAAACAAAAATCTATATATTGTGTCATCATCAATGTATATGATATACTATTCCTGAGTTTGATTGTACACCAAAGTTTCTGGAAAATACACTTCAGAACATAGTTTTCTATATAGTCCTTGTTTTTATGTCACACTACGTTTCTACAATTTACAATGACATTATCAATTCACTACTCTTGAGTTTTTTATTACAAAATGTTCTGTAAATAGTCCTTGGTTATATTTTACACAAGGTTTCTACAATTTACATCACAACAAAATTTTATGATATACTAATCTCAAGTTGTACATAATGTATCTACCAATTACACTATACAGTAATTCCTGAGTTATATTAAACACAACGTTTCAACAATTTACACTAGTAACACCAGTTAGAAACAGCTATGTATCAAACTCAAACTGTAACTACTCCATCCAGACTATTAGCTAGGTGTTTAACTACGCCCTGTAGACTAGACTTGTTGTATTGCCCTGTGATATTATAATGTTGAACTGTCAAAGTGATGGTAGAGGTAGTCATGAATAGTTATAACTATCTCTAACTCACTTAACAGAGAATATATACTGTCAGTCATAACTATCAATGTCACTGACTAGATACAGTTTGTTAAGGCTTTAGTTTTTAAGAGTCCACGATCATTAGTTATAACTTTTAATGTCACTGACTAGATACAGTGTGTTTAGGCTTTAGTTTTTGAGAGTCCACGATCATTAGTTATAACTTTTAATGTCACTAATATATAGAAATCTAGCTAGTCCAGATGACAAGATCCCTTAAAACCATCTACAATAAATAAGCTTTCTTACCTTACCTTTAAATTTGTTTTTGAAGTTTGTCTATTCAACACTTGTGAAACTTGATGTTAGTTAGTCCTGTCTAAAGGTACACTCTGATAAAGTTAAGACAATTGTCCTATAGCCCCCAGATAAAAAACTAGTCTTGTCATAAAAAATGTAATATAAAAGATAAAAAGCTTGATATAAGATAGATAATATAGGTAAAAGTAGTCAGGAAGATAGGTCAAAATAGTCCCAAGAAGTTAAATTGCCCAGAGTTTATCATATACTACAGACCCATGGTTTGGATATATAATTCTCAGAAGGACTGCTAGTTTGGATATAAGGGTTAACTAGTGTTGACTGTTTTGGTTTTCCTCTTTTCTCACTTTTTTCATAAACAGACGGGAAAAAAACAGTCTAATCATCCATTTTTTTTACTTTAAATTATTTTTTCTCTTTTTTTTTCAACCTTTTCAACTTCAAAATAGTTTTTCATACAAAAGAGATTTATTTGAGTTTTTTATTGTTCTGTGTATAATCTGTATACTCTGAGTATAAACACAAATTTAACTTTAATAGAATTTAAGTCTTTTAAAGAATGTTATTATTAATACTGAAAAGAATACAATTTTTGTCAACATATACCATACCTAGTTTCTGATAGCTTTACTAATTTGTTTAGTTTCAAAATGTTTATTTCTTGACTTTAATATTACATCCCTTCTAGAGTGTACATGTATCTAATAATGATTATTTGGATTCGTCAACTTGATATCCCTTTCAAGAGAGTTCACAAATTAAATGTCAATTACTTGGTATTTAGGTTTATCCCTTTCTTACAGAGTTTCCACATAGCTAAAATGTTTATTTGGTTTATCACTTGATATCCCTTTCAGAGAGTCCACCTAGCTAATGATATTTATTAGATATATTTAGGTCTATCAATTCATCAGAGAGTCAACATAGGTTGCAATGTTTATTAGTGGTTGTCACTTTTGGAGAATCTACACATCTAATAATGATTATTTGGTTATCCGTTTCTGAGAGTACACATAGTATACTTGGGTTTGTTCTCCTGGTATAACCCTTTGGCAGAGTTCACATAGAGAGCAATTTTTATTTGGGCTTGTCAACTTGATATAATTTTTAGTGAGTTCACCTAGCTAGTTATATGCAACAGAAAAATTCAACATTTAATTTGCGCACTCCTTAATGCAGTCAAATTCATGCATCGTTAAAATTTATTTTAGAAAATACTTTTTGACTTATTTAATATTGATATAAACTAGAAAAATATGGGTCAGATTTGAATATATTTGTACCGTAATACCCTCAGATAAAAAATTGAATCTTTACAATTAGAAAATCTATTATATAAAATATACCAGGATTTTATAATAAGCTCAATCTTTTTACCAGACATCATTTTAAAGGGGGAGTCAGTTTAGCTGAATCAACTCAATCCTTAACAGAAAGCAACATATTTAGGGGTACTGAATAAAATACCCACTTGGTTGCTAACCTAGGGTCATTGACATTGTTGACTAGCATGGCTTTCAGTCGACATAGCTAATACTGCTATTTGGTATTTGAGTGTGTCAGCTTCACATTCCTTTCGGAGAGTTCACACAGCTTGTAATGTTCATTTGGTATCTAGCCATATAAGTGACAATTTCTCAAAGAAGATAAAATATACCTGACTATAAAGATATGGTGAATGGAGGGCTGTTTGAATCAAGAGAAATTCTTACCACCAAACTCTAGGACTGTGACTTTAAAAGAAGGCTTAGACAAGTCACGTTGGCTGAAAATTCAGAGCTATACACAACCCATGTCCATGGTAACTACAATTTGTTAGTTGCTGGTCCGCTCAAGTTAAATTTATCTTATCTTAAAACACACACATCACATTGATGCCAATTTGGCAAACACCAATAGCAGAGTGATGTCAGGTGTTTCTAATGGGTTGCACTGCCTACCTAACAACACTCACAATGAAAGTGTTTTCAAACACAAAACTGATGGTGGTCTAGAATTTGTTTGAGGTAAAAGTAAAGTTTTTTAGAAGGTCATTAGGTAGGTTTAATTAAATAGACTAACAAGGAAGATGTAATAACGAAGTACTGTTGAAAATGACGTGAGCTATGTTGATATTGTTTAACAAAAAAACTGGATAATCTCTCCTTACATAGACATACTAACCTTGATTGTGATTGGAATACTAATTAAACTGGGAAAGGGAGGTAACCTGACAAAGAATGTTGTCTGTATGATTGAGTAACAAAATGAAATAACATGGAGTTTAATGTCCTACCACGTGAGCTAATAAGATGGGCAATGGGGGAAATTTTGCCAGGACAGCAGCATTAGCCTGCTCTTTTTTGATTCGGGATCTTGGTACACACAGGGTTTATTGTCCCATACGAATTTTTCTATGTCAGCCCCTCTTAATCCATCAAAGACAGGGGGAAACCGGGTTGAAAAATATTAAGATATTATCTCGCTCTATGCCAGGATTAAACCTTGGACCTTCACGTCCCAGGATTGAGTAATATAAATATCTTCATTCTAGTATGAAGTTTAAATGTATGTGTGAATTTACATAGACTGAACATGTCACTGGCTGATTCCTAGAATGAATACATTTGTGAATGAATGTTTGAATTAAAAAAAAAATGAATGTTTGCATGCATGAATGAATGAATGAATGAATGAATGAATGAATGAATAAGTGTTTGCCAAAATAAATGAAAGAGTGTCTGCAAAAATAAATGAATCAATGTTTGCATGGATAAATAAAAGAATGAATGAAGAAATAAGTGTTTGCAAAAAGAAATGAATGAATCTTGGCATAAATGAAATTATTTTTTGTTGTAAATGAATGTGAATGAATGTTTTCATAAATAACTAATCAATGACTGAATAATTGAATAAATTAATGATTGAGTGTTTGTTTAAAGCAATAAAAGTATGTTTTCTTGAATAAATGAATAAAATAGGCCCTATCAAATTTAACTAAATGAATAAATAGAAATTTGAATGAATAAATGAATGAATGAATGAATGACAAGTTAACTTATCATAGAGACTTGTGTTACATCTAGAATCTAACACTAAGTTGATAAATACAACAGTTTAACTTTAAACATTCTAAGTTTATTTTTACACAATAAAAACTGACTAAAGTTAAAAATGGGCTGACACCAAACTTAATTTAACAACTCTGCACAAATTTACAACATTCTTTATAAAGATGTACACCTGGGAAATAATTTTATATGCAGATATTTATTTCTGCAGGTTAAAATGATATGAAATATAATAAATGGATTACTACTTTTCTGCACCTAATTAAGACAAGCAATGCCATGAAATTTTGCCACAACAGCAGCATTAAAGCCTACTCTTTTTCGATTTCCAACTGTTGAGGGATCTTTAATCTCTAACTACAGCCTTTAGCAGCCTGAAGTTTGGTTTATTGAGCCATCACAGCTTCCTCTTCACAGGTTAACAACTGACATGCTGGAACTAGGTAGAAAAATCCACAGTTCTAAACCAATATGCAAAATCTAGAGTGTCTAACGTGTCATTACAGCATCTTCAAGATTCGTAGATGATGTTTTTTTCTGAACATTTCGTGAATATTTTAAGTACTGTTTTTTGATGGTGTTTTTCTGTTTGATGTTTTAATATACATGTATATATATGAGATATAAGATATTTAATGACATTAGATTGAAATTCCACATGACTTACAATTTTTATTTCTGCATTAAAAACAAGCCAAGCTAATTATCATACATTTCATCTTTAATCTCAAACATTTTTTCTAAAAATATTTACCTTATTTGACTGATTTTCTCTTAAAAAAAAATATTGAAATGATTTTTGATGTTGTCATGTATAATATTAAAAGAAAAATAAACGTTAATAAAAATACTTCTTACCTTTTTCTAGCCCATTTTAACATTTTCTAATGAAATCCAAAGTTTTTAAAAATACAGTAATCCTGATAATGTAGCCATTGAACTCATCACATTGATTAATCCCAGAAAAAATTCCACTCTTTGTTCCAACTCTTCAAAGCCAAGAGAATGTTCCACAAGCTCAAGATATTCAGTTCTTTCTCACGAAAAATAACATTAGATTTAGAGTCACAAAAGATGATGTCTAAAAAAATTTGAAAACTTGTCATAAAGAAAATCAAATTCCTTCCAAAACTTTATAATCCACAATATCATGAAAAGTCTGGAATCATGCAAAAGAAATGGCATTCGAAAAATATTTCAATGACAAAATAGTCAAATAATCAAAGTAAAAAAATACAGTCAAGTCCGAGCCACCATTACATACATACACACACCGCAAACGAAAACTTCGAAATATTTCTACTACAAAATTTTCTGTGCAAAGTTATTGAGATTAGAATCCCTTCATTAAATCTGGAAATCCTTAAATCCCTTAATCCTAGATTAATTTGTTAATGTGTTAATAATTATTTTAGGGATTCACCTGATTTCAATTGACATCTGTAATATTACATGGGGTAATTAAAGGTAATGCACCACATGCTAATACTGTATGGGGTATTTAAAGGTACGCAACACATACTTTATCAATACAAATATCTGTCTCATGGACCCAAAATGTTCCTTTAATATCTAAAGTATAATTTCAATAGAAAGTTGTACTAAGATTATATGGATCAATTCAGCAATCACTTTTCCCAAAAAACTGTTCTGCATAGTAAAATACAGAATTTAAAGAAAAAGTTTCACATAATTTACTAAAACTAAATTCCTCAGCAACATTGATTGTCAAGAATTCAAACAACACATATCCCTGGGCTTCATGCAACAAAAAAACTCAAAAATTTCCAATACATCAATTCAATTCATGATTGAAATGTTTCTTTAAACTAAAAGTTCAATGACCTGAGAGATCCTGAGTGAATGAATATATAATGAAACCTATATAACATTATGTCCTATAATCCTGGATTAAAAATATTCACTGGATTATCATGGATTAATCCTCAATTATCATGTAATCACAGGCTAAATTTGATCACTTACAACACTAGTGTCTAATGAACCAAGATTCATACACACAAACAGTGATAGAGGAAGTTACAGGCTGGATTTGATCACTTACAACACTAGTGTTGAACCAAATTTCATACAAATAAGCACTGGTAGATCCAAATTAAAAATCCATATTATTTCCTAGCTCAATATTCAAATGGAAACAAAACACTTTTAAAAAAAAAACTTTCATTTCATTTTTCCAAATTAACTAAAATATTCATTTGATGTAAAACTGAACTGTGTACCACTTACTTTGAAATATACAAACTAACATTACATAATTAAAATCAAGTGTTAATTTCCGTGTGTTGTTAAAATTAAAAAAACAATATCAATCAAGTTGTGAATTAGGTGTGCTTGAATTCTTGCCTTCATTGTGGTACAATATTTGTGGGTTAAATTACTTGAAATCGTGTTAGTAACAATTCTTACAATGGCAATCCCACTCGGCAATATGATAAAATCCCTAAAAAGGATTGATAAAAAAGAGACAACATGTGTATCAGGGACACTTATCTTTGCCAAATGCACCATCAAATTTCCTGTCAGAAGTATGTGGTTCTAGTAATTCCAGGAAAAAAAGGATAACATCATGACATCAATAATACTTGAAAACTTCTTTCTGTTTCAATACAAAAAATATCTCAAATCTCTGCTTAAAAATATAATTCAAATATGACACCGATCTTTATAATTTTAAAATTAAAAATTTTTCACAAAATCTATCTGGAGAAAAATACATTCAAATCTGTTCACTGATACTCGCAAGACATAATCCAAATACATCAAACATCCACTCACATATTTCAACAAATTCTTAGCAAATCAAGGTGAAAAAATTACATTAAAATATGTTAACTGATATTCACAATTCACTAATTTTAACAAAACCTCAGAAAATCTACCGGAAAAAAATGTGATAACAATATATTTTCACTGTAAAATATCATCTCAAAATCTATTCACTGGATATTCGCCAATAATATAATCCAAATACAGTCAACAATCACTAATTTCAACAAAGCCTCAGCAAAACTACATTTAAAATAATACCATAAAATCCATTCACCTATATTTGTGAAAATTTTTTGGTTGAGATTATGAAAAGAATAAATATTTGATCAGAAATAGAATTTGATACATCAATGTGTCAAATGTTAGAAAATTCCACTTTGTCATTTTTTTTATTTATGAGTGATATTTTTGCTGGGATAATTGGAGCCATAAATTAGAGAGCTGACAATATTTAGTCAATTAATAAACCTGATATATTTGTTTTAAAAACTTTGATAATTGGTAATTCATTTTGATACAATTGAATTGCAATCATATTTTTCCAAAATTTGGCAGTTTGAATTATTTTGTTTACTTTGCCTTATAGGGATTGTAAAGAGTTTTTTTTTGTACTTTGTATGTTTATCAGGGACACTGATAGCAATGATTTGCACCATTCCAATTTTCTATCAGACGGTGTGGTTCCTGCAATTCAACTAAAACTAAGTATTTGATGAAGTCACTTTATCAAATTTACATATAAGTCTCTTTGCATTAGTGAAATCATACTTTGGTATGATACCAAGGTTTAAGAGGAATGCAAGACCCACAGATATCTGACTGAAAGTTGGAAATGACAAATCAATGCTATGTGAGCTACAAACACAAAGTTTAAAAACCTTCTATTCAATCCCTTTAAAAGGTTATATGAATGATTTTCTCTCTGATAGAATTTAATTCAAAATGTTCAGAAACTTTCAATTTAATGTTCAAAAACAAACTGTTTTATACAAAGTAGGTACATCCTTTTTCAAATGTAACCAGAAAGCATCCCATTAAGTAAATTTCAGGAAGTCCTTGACTTCTGACTAATATTGGTCATTTGGTCCTTCAGTGATAAAGTGTTTCCTCAGCATTTTTAAATAAAGTTATCTAATCAAAGTAAAAAAAAGAAGTCAAAATGGAAGTCGAAGTGTAAAAATCACATGTTAGTTATCAGAAACATAAAAAATTTATCCTGGTTTTGGAGATTATATTTGAGATAAAAGTCAAGATAACTTTCATCAGAACTGATATCAGCCTGGTCCAAATTCATAGAAAAAAACAATTTAAAAATTTACCACATGGGTAAAAGTTTGTATGCTTAAATGAAACAAATCCAGTATAAAAACTTTTGAAATCAAGATCAAAGTTCACTGAATAGGCTAGGAGAATTTCTAGGAAAATTCTCTTTAGGATCTGATGATCAAGTATGGAGGTTTTTATAAATTGGAATTACACAACATTAAATATTCTCTAGCAAGATAAGGTTTGCCAAATCATTCTGGAATGCATGATGCCAGTCAGTGACTGAGTGTGTCAACTTTGATCTATTTCTGAGAGTTCACCCTAGCCAAACATGTTAAGATGTATGACACAGTAACCCATTCAGAGTGTCACAATTCTAGAAGTTTATTGGTTGAGTTGTCCATGCCGTATCACTCTGAAGGGACCACATAGCTAATAATGGACATTTACAACAAAGTCTCAGGAAAATCTTTATAAATCAAGGCATTTAGGAAAAAATATCAAATCTTTAGAACATGTGCACTATAATCCAAAAGTAACAACACAAAACTGATTCATCTATATTAACCTAAAATGATATGAAATAATACTCTAAAAGGAGTGCCCAGTTCACAAACCCAGTCGGAGAGTGCCTCCAGTGTTCTGAAAGAGTGAGTATACCCTGCTGAAAAATCCTCAATTCTGAACTTCACTGACAGAAAATCTTTAAAAAACTGACAAACCTGAAATCAAGATCCTGTCATACATTGTCAAACTTCAAAGATTGAACAGAGAAAAATCAACGAATGTAAACAGAACAGATGGGAAAGATCAAAATAAAAAAAGTAAAATTTAATCCTATTCATTTAGGTGGTCATGTTAACACTGTTATAACACCTTCATAACACTCTGTTAACACTTCCTATATAAACACTAATCAGTGTTCAGTCAACAATTATTACAATATGTAAACACTAACTTCTATGTTGTTAGGACATATTGTCATAATGACAATGACAACAGGCTGCTGTGTGCAATGGGTAGAATCTGTCTGCACTGTGGTAATAGCCTAGTGTTTTGTATAATTCTAACTACACGAGAACCCGTCCAACCTGCACTGATGACAGAGGGAAACTTGGTTGTAAAATTTATACATGAATTAAGGTTCAACTACCCAAACATATACGAGAGTCCAAACAAAGTGTGAGAAGTTCCTAGCAAGATAATACCTTATTTCAGATGCTTCAGCTGATGATGGGTGCACTTCCAAAAACACACACGAAGAAGTATTGTACTAAGCAAAATATTATATCTATGTCCAAAACTTTTCTTCTATCCAAAATTAAGGTTTCCATGTTTAAATCCACTGATATTTTTATAAAAATCTTTTAGTCAAAATTTTCACACGCCAGATGTCCTAGAAAAACTTCCCAAGAAAATTTCACAAACTATTTTTTTTCATTAAGTAATATATATATATTCGTATCTGAAATTATGAACAATAATGGCCAGTAGGAAAGTGTGATGTTTTCTCGGTCGAAAGACTTAGATCATATCATATTACTTATTGACATTGTATATTCACTTTTTCATACATATACATACATAATTTTGAAGGGATATGGAAGTCTTAATGACTTTACTAGCTGATATAACGCAATTTCAGCTCCCAGTATAATAATAGTCATTATATTTAGTTTTACCAACTGATAGAGCTCAATTTCAGCTATCTGTATATAGTCGTCTAAATATTTCTGTAAGCAGCTGATTAAGCTTAATATCAGCCATCTTTATAGTCCTCTAAAATTGAACTGTATCAGCTGGTACAAAAACAAAATTAAGTATATAAAGTATAAAGTAAATATAAAGATATACAGATAGCTGAAATTGAGCTCTATCAGTTGGTACAGTTAATGTTAAGATGAATACTGTAAACAGATAGCTGAAATTGAGCTCTATAAGTCGGTAAAGTACATATAAAGATGACTACTGTATACAGATAGCTGAAATTAAGCTCTATCAGCTTGGAAAGTAAATAATTAGATGACTATACAGATAGCTGAAATTTAGCTCTGTCAGCTTGTAAAGTAAATATTAAGATGACTATACAGATAGCTGAAATTGAGCTCTATCAGTTGGTAAAGTTATAAATATTAAGTCAATTCTATCCTTTAATATGTTTGTAGGTTGTGATATCAGCATCCACTGGAAGCGTATGTTAGCTTGTCATCTACCAACAACTACCTAGTTTCTGATATCAGCATCCACTGGAAGCAAACATTAACTTGTCATCTACCAGCCAACCAACCAACCAACCTTAATATGTTTGTCATCAAAATCAGTTATAAAATGTGGTCTATGGTACAAACTTCTTTTCATTTTCTTAAAATGTCACAGTTTAGAAAAACAATCCTCTATTGGTAATTGTCAGAAATAGTTTATTCATAGTTTTTTTTTAGGACAAGTAAAAATAATCATTGCCTAAAAATCTACATATCTGGTTTTGATGCTTCCTTGCCATTTAAAGGTATCATCCAAAAATATAAACATTACTACCTAAAAAAATATATCAAAATTGAAAACAATCAAAAATTGTCACAGCAAAAACTTTGATAAAATCTTGATAATAAAAATAACCAAATAGTTTTCGAAAGAACTTAGACCTTAATAAGTCTTTAACAAACTTTTATAAAAAGTTATAAGTTATTTCAGATATTCTTTATGGTGATAAATAAAATGCATCACCCGAAAATAACCAAATTATACTCAGAAAAAATAAGGCCTTAAAGTTTGATACAAAACACTCTTTAAATACAAAACATCCAGGCAACTACTTTCTCCAAAAATCATGGGTATTACTAAGTGAATAACATACTTTATAAAAATAATTTGTTTCAGATATTTTTAATGGTCATAAATGACACAAATGCCTCATAAACAAATCATCTTTCACAAAAAAACAAGTCCTTTCATAGCACATTTCACTGTCCACTATTACAGAAACTTTGATATAAAAATCCAATTTCTTTCCGAAAAAAAACTTGGGACCTCAGTATAACACACTTTTATAAACGTAAGTTATTTCAGATATTTTTTTATGGTTATAAATAACACGCATCCCAGGTTGGTAAAAATATGATTTACCTGGTTAACTAACGTGACGATAGATATAATTGATGACAGGTATCTAGGTGATGGGCGATGGTTTCAAGTTTCAAACCCCACTTGCTTCTTTTATTATTTTCTTATCACTTGATGAAGTTATTTTAACTTTTTTTTATATTCTTTATGGTTGTTTTTTAAGGGTTCAAAACAGGTTTTCTTGCCGTGTAAAGTTGGTGAAATTAAGTCAATTTGATTTCCTATTCCTAATCCTGTTTTTAAAGCAGAGGCTAATTTGGGGCTTTTTCATATTTTGGTATTGTGCTAATCTCAGATCCAGCACTTTGATGCATCCCATTCAGGGAGTCCACATATATAATTAATATTGTTTATTAGATTTGAGCTTTGTTAACTTGGCATTCCAATAAGAGAGCTTACATAGTCAGAAACAACTAAAGTCATTTTAAAGGGGAAAAAGCCTTCTGGTATTTTTTATTACTATGTCTGACCCAAAACAACTCCCAAATAAAAGAGTCAAAACACTTTCGACCTTTATTGTACACTGTTTGATTTAATTCATTTATCCAGTATGTAAATTTACTTACTCTGGCCACAATCCGTCAAGATGGACAAGGGTCAAATTTTTGTTTTCTTTCATTTTCTATCAAGTATATTGAAGAATTTTATGATTAAAGAAAGCAATTCCAAAATAGTAGTGAAGAATTTTATTTTCTTAGTATGTTTCGTATTTTGAGTCAACAACATGGTTGAGTGATCTTTAAAAACCAACCTCAAACCACCTCCATTCAGCATGTCTCTCTCCGTGAAAAGAATGAAATTAAACCTTCTAAAATATATTTGTGAATGATACCAAGCAACTGTAAAAAATAGGTCCCATCTTAAAGAGACTTAGCCTAAAAGATTTTATAGGGTATAGCATGTGTTTAAGATATTAAATCCTCATCAGGGCAGCTAGTTTTGGAAATAGGGGTAATTTGAACTTTTCCTTAGGTTATTCAAATGAAGAAATATATAATAATCTCTCTCAAGTGATAAATAGTTGAAAATATTAATTGGGCACATTTTTACAGATGACAGAATATTAAAATAGAACACTCAGTTAAAAATATCCAAAGTCAATTGTTCCATTTCAAATGAAATGAAGTGTCACATCCTTCTGGTTTGCACTTGGAAGTGAGGACGGGTAACCCACGCAGTGTACAAGGAGGTAAATTTTACCAGGACAGCAGTGTCCCATTTCAAAATAAACTATCAATAATCAAATGTTCATGCATTTGTATGTTTCAATCGTGCTATTATATGCACTATAGAAAAATATATAAGTATATGCAATTGAAAATGAATGATCTATGATTTAAATGGGAGTGTTATAAATATGAGTTGTATTATGAAATAAAAAATATGATATAAAAGGTGTGATATGTACTAGTGTTGTGGTGAATATATTAAAATATTATTCATATTTAGCTGTGAGTTCGCACATTGAACATATCTCACATATTACAATACATATCCCTGGGTTAACATGCTTTAAGGGTGATAGTGGAGAGAGGAAGAAGGGAAGAA
>NW_008707410.1:610144-652145 GCF_000327385.1 Lottia gigantea
TCATGTAAATACATTTTTGTTGTTATTATTCAATTATTTATTTTTACTACTTGAGGGATGATCTGTGACTCATTTATCAACAATGGCAAAACCATACAGTTTATATTGGAAAATATTGGAAAACAGTGTTTACATGATTTGATTGTAGTTTAATAATAAATAATTATTTGATTAGAGTCCACTTTTATGTTGACATGTTTCAGATATTATTTTCATCAGGCCAATTATATTTTTAAACCGAAAGTTAGCTTTCTAATAATAGAGTATACGGATATGAATAAAACAAATACAGTCACTGAACAGAAGTGATAAGTACTAAGACAGATAAATAAATCTGAATGAAAAAAAAAAAAGAAAAAAAAAACTGACCTTTTTGATGCCCCAGTCCCCATTTTTGATAAGTTTCCGCGTATTTTGGTATCTACCAACACATATATTCCGTCATATCACAATGTTAAAAGTCTATAAATTATCTGGACTTTATCTACGTAAGTAAAAAATGTCCGACCCTGATCCACGTTGAATATTGTTAGGTCTATCTATTGATAAGAAAAGTGTTTATCTTAAAGGGACTATATAAAACCAATCAGTTAGAAAATCAAATGGAATGTCAGTGATACGATCCTCTATTTTATATATCTAAATTGGGGTATTTTATATAACTTTAATGTAGAAATATTTGATCATATATTGGATTGGCTATATATCATTGATAAGACTTGTTGGGTGCAGAGCAAAGACTTAAAGAAAGATAGAGAGAATAGAAGAAAGAAACTAAAAGACAAGAGAGAATAAAGAATTTAGGAAAAAATCCTGTCTACCAGCTTATCCTTGACCAAACCTCTTGATATTGATATTTCTAGGATTATCTGTATCCTTTTACAGCTGATTCAATAAAAATAAAAATCATTATTTCCATAGATAACAACTAAGATTCTTTATGATCCATCCTACAAGTTGGTCCTTGGTCAAATCTCTTGACACTTATCTTATGTAATTCCTCAAAATCAATGTTCAAATATCAAAATCAATAGTAGTCATTAATCTTCACTAATTAATGTCTGCAAGGTCAGCTCGGGGCTGTGGTTTCGAATCCTCCTTGAGATAAGAACAATTCTGATTCCTGTGCCAGTGCTTCTGAGAGTCAACTTGGTGATGGTTTTTACTCTAGTACTTATGTGAATATGAACAAAATTCAAAAGCAGCATCTTTAAACTTTTACTGATATCAATTACAGTAGAGCTCTATCTATATAATTATAAGGTTACATGGCCATTTATTGTGTCTTATTCCCTTTCATATACCATAAATACTAGGCCATTATTCTATATATGTACAATATATTTATAGGGGAGATATGTCTGCTTAGTACAACATATTTAAACAATGAGTCTCTTTTTTGTATCTAATAGGTACATTTTGTCAATGGGCTGCTCATTGCACCAGGCATGGATCAGCTGGACTAGCCTCAGTCCTTTGCTGTAAAGATGTCAGTGTTGGGAATTCTTTAAGGAAACATCAGCTGACAACTGGTGTTAGGTTTCAACCCTAAAAAACTTTTAAGGGTAGGTTCTGAGAAGCCGTAAGCCAAGGTAGCTTCCTTAATTTTTGAAAGGCCAGGGTTAATAAGCATAAGACAACCCATGTATGTAACCTTGAGTCAATCGTAAAAATATTTTAGTCTCCCCAATATTTGGGTGTTCGACTGCACCTGGATAAGGTAGTTCAGGTGATATGGAATATATTAAATGTATACATAATACATTAACAGTAGAAAACATTTCTATTGAATGATTCACTATAATGTTATTATAAATATTCAAATAGTAATTCATATAATATTTCTATTCATTGCCCCACTGTATGACCTTTTTCACCTTCACTTAAGAAGGGAAGTAAATCCATTTATTGAAACCAATTTCTTACACAATATTTGAAAGGCAGGTATGCAATATTCGAAAAAGCAACCCATTTGATACTATTATTACTGTAGGCCTATGTACAATCTTTTTTCAATTTCAATTCAAAAGGGAAGATATTCATTATATTAAATATTTGACAGTCACTGTAATCTCATGATTGTTTGAATATATGGGAATTCATTATTCCTGTGAATGAGTAATGACCCTTTTTGACCTTCACTGACAGTTTTTAACAGAAAGTGACCCCATCTACTAACTTGTTATTTTTTAAGACAAGAGGAAAAGGAACGAGGAATATTCAATAAAGGTATATAGGCATACTTTTGCAATGAAATAATTTACCGGTAGATTAGGGGCTCTATTCGATTTTAAAACCCATAAACTTTTTGACATTTACAAATAATATATTTCACTTTTGCAAAGTATGGAAGCCATGAAGTACCTCTTTTGTTTTCATATTTTAAATGTAATTTACTCCTGATGATTTCTAAAATTTTTGATAAATTTTAAACCCCATTCCCCATCTCACACCCATGCTACACCAATAAATGATATACATATGGTCAATCAGTTATCTAAGATACAACAAAATCCTTGCTGTAATCAAACCTAAAAAATAAAACAAAAAACCAAGTCTTACCTCTAAATTTTGTCAAAGTTCATCATCATTTTATAATCCAATAGCTGAATGGTCCAGATTTGAAATGGCTGAGATGATAATTTTCCTAAAAATACAAAACAGAACATCAGCATCACAAAATCTGTGTCAAAACATTTTCCAATATGGCTACTGACAGGCCAGACCTAAAGTTGGTTTAAGAAACTGATTTGTTTGTTCAAGGATTGAACGATTGATGTTCGAGTAGGAAAAGTAGTTTCAGCCACTGAACAAAATGACTGGCCACATATCCCACTTAATTTAATGGCCATATGGAGGGGAATTTTTTACAAACCTGGAGTCCTTTCCGGTTATTGGAAACTGCCACAGCTTATCAGTAGTCAATGTCAATGAGGGACATTGAAATTGAATGAGCAGTAATAAGGAATGCCAGCAAAATATCAATTTCAAAGGATAACAACAGTGTGCAATGGAGGAAAGAATGTAAAATGTTTTGTTGTTTGTAATGTCATGCAGTGTGTAATGAAAGAATGACAGAAAAGCTTAATATTTATTAGTATTGATATAGCCATGCAGTATACAATGAGGAAAGAAAAAAGAAGATGTAAAATATTTGGTAGTAATCTAATGTAAACAAGGAGATCAATAGTTGGACTAGTCTGAGGTATAACGATCATAATATTTAGTAAACATCACCCTGGCTATCAACATTCTTTCATTTCATTGGTTAGCAAACATCACTCTTTGGTTAAAAAATAAAAAAAACGTATTTCAGAAATTTCCGTAAACTATCTGATAGCCTAGCACTATGTGTATCTGTCTTTATATCATGTATTTGAAATAGATATTAAAATTCCAAGATTTGATTGTTAGCAAACATCATTCCTTCTTTTAAGTACAATATTTGAGAAATTTGACCCAAACACGAAAGCAATACAAAAAAACAACTGTGTATAACCAGTATAAAAGAAAAAATCTAAAAAATTTCAACACCAAAACTTTCCAAATTTAGAATAATCACAAATACCAAAGAACAATAATTGTGTCCAACTTCATAAGCAAACACAAAATTCCATTGATACCAACTATAATACACTTTTCAATTTCACAAATTCAGCTTATTTGTAAGAAGTCTAAAAATCAGTTATTTTGTCCTATTTTTCATGTTCCGGTGCATACAAATGTTACCTATTCCAATGCTACAAGCAATCACAAAAAAAACCCATTATAATAACATTGCCTTATTGGAAGCCTAATTACCAACATAATAAGCCTACAGTAATTCTCTATAGCAACATGACAATATTTCTAGTTGACTTCCAGGAATAAACCGGTTCCAACTGTCAGAGATTTGATTAATGACGATTTAGTGCCCTATTTTGATTTATTATGTGACAAGTTCTAAGTCTTCTGTAATCCTTTATCATTAGGTTTATAAACCATGGAACTTAAAAAAAGAAAAGACCATACTTTCAAGAAGAGAATCATCTTATCATAGCTTTCACAGTTTAATCATGACTATTTACAGATTTTCAAAGATCTGGTCTACAAACTGGGCTCTGACCAAATCTCTTGACATTAATCTTTCCCAATGTGATTCAACACCTAATGTGGATAAAGTAAACCCAGGTCCCATCAATTTATTGTGGGGCTATGAGGAATAATCCTGCTGTATAAAATTTGCCTTCCTTAGGTTTTAATATTCAGAATTTTTTATGGGGAGCATCTGAAAGGCTTGGCAAATGCGTCACCTGCTATATTATCCTACAATATAATTTGGCTGTGCCAGACTACCCAAACTTCCATACAATAGAAACTTTTGCAGCCACTGTCAGTATAAGCAGTTAGGGGACATTTAGGTTTATAATAGTATCTTTTTTATTTCATTGTAGACAAACTAGATACTGTACTTTGAAAAGTGTCTCAACTGAATATCCCACGAAGTGTAATCAACTCATTCATGTCTACTGTAATTAATGTGAGTGCCAGGTATCTAAAATCACTTTCTCTTTTGTTGAGATCAAGAAGAACTCATTTTTTAGAACTGAACTGTGTGATTTTTTTTTATCTAGAGCCACTAAATGCAGAGATCAAATTTTCTATTCTGATTCCCCAGGCCACTCAGCTCAATTGTTTTTTTAAAGGGTCAAATGCTCCATTTAAGGGGGTTGATTTCAGTCTTGAATATGTAAATAGACTTTAGAAGTAGCCTGCTAGAAATGTACAAAATCACATAATTCCTTAAAAAATATCTCAAACTAGGAATTTCTTTTCCTATTTCTAAAGATGTCTTTTTTTATATATGGCAGTGTCTCACGAAAAGACTTCTCAAATTTCGACGGTGAGCTGTGAACCTATTTACTGATATTTGATGTGCCTCGATTGGCTTTCTGAGGTGCTACTGTAAACAAAATGTCATCCAGAAGTGAGCACGTAATACGAACATTCTAATGGTTGACTCTTTACTAGGTCACAACAATTTATGGGGAACAAGGTACGTCTGCTGGGACGTGTTTTCATCAAACATGTCAGATATCTCCCAATCACTTCCAAATTTGTCGTAGGGCTGTCATGGCATGGATCAACGCACACAATTTTTCAACTAAGATAGTATCAGCGTCAAAAAAACAAAAAGTATGCCCCAGGTTTAATGTATAATTAGTCAAACAAATGGCTCATCTGTCCCTTTAGCCCTGCTAGTGCTAATACTAATAGTGCTTGTCTGGACTCTTTATTTTCTTTTTTTACAGTAGTCGGCCTGCATTGACAACAAATTGTTAGGGAAATGTATTCCATGTAGCAGAAAATCTTGGCCAAATTCCATTCAGTGAAGGTAAAAAGTTAATTGATTTTCTTCAAGGAATATAAGTTTAAATTTCGTACCATTTTCATTTAACTTCCGCACCACGCCTTCTCCATTATTAAACATAGTCACATGATCATCACGTGATTTGTATATCAAGATGGTGGATAGAATTACAAGTTCGAAAAACGTTTAAAATTTGAATCGATTAAATTCTTATTATTCAAAAACAACAACATTAAAATGGAGGATGGTATGAGAGCAGAAGAAGATATTTTTGATGAGGAAAAGGATGAGAGCGAAATTATCGGGAAAGATTACGCCAAAGTCAAGGAAAAATTGGAAAAGGTTAGTTAGACAATGAATTGGCAACCTAGTTCAAGTAGTAGAATTAGTAGTGTATGGTGGCCCATGAGCGCCATAGCTGTTTTATTATTTCATTTATGAAAAAAATATTCTTTTTAAATTGAATTCATTTTTATTTCACTTTCATTTTGATTTTGAATTCATTTTACTTTCATTTCGTTTTTTATTTTACTTTTATTTTTATTTTACCTTCATTTCGTTTTTTCATTTTACTTTCATTTTGTTTTTAAATTCGTTTTACTTTCATTTCGTTTTTTATTTTCTTTTATTTTTATTTTACTTTCATTTCGTTTTTTATTTTATTTTCATTTTGTTTTTAAATTCATTTTACTTTCATTTCATTTTTACTTTTTATTTCACTTTTGTTTTGTTTTTAAAATCATTTTAATTTTTATTTCACTTTCGTTTTATTTTTAAAATAATTTTACTTTTACTTTCATTTCGCTTTTTATTTTACTTTCACTTTCGTTTTGTTTTTAAAATCATTTTACTTTTACTTTCATTTTCGTTTTAAAAAAAAAATTCTTCTTCATTTACTGCGCCATAGTGTCCAGATTATCCAGTCACACTTTCTATCATCCAAGCAATGACGTCATTGCATACTAGTGTGAGCAGGAGTTATTTCCCTTGTGCTCTTGCGAGTAACCTCCCCCTTAACGGAGCAAATAATTATGTCTAAACGAAAATGGACAGATTTTAAGGCCCAAATTGCTAAACGTAGAAACCAAACTAGTGATGGCGAAACCTTGGAATATTTAACTGTTCAAAGACTCTCAGAACATGTTGAGGGTAAATGTCAAAAATATCGCCGTCTTGGTCCCCTCACAATGGTGGAATTTAACGGGGAGATGTCATTAGATAGCATTAAACTAAGCTGCTTGTCAAAAACATTTTGATATTCCATCTTCTTACAAATGTGATATCATGGCAGGAGATCGAGGGCCATCTTTCTCAAATATTGATCAGATCAGATCAAATCATTTAAATTACTTCACATCAGATTCGTTGAATTTTCTCAGACTGACATGAACACAACAAATGAACATAATAGGAATATGCCTTCTTGTAGTGGTATTTCTACTAAAAAACCTGTCGGCACAAATATTTTGTCAGTTACACCATCAGCACGACCTCAAGCTTTCCCTGCCTCCATTTCCCTTGCAAGCATGCTGAATATTGGGAAATGAATACCCCCAGCACCCATAGATTAAAGATAGCTTGCGTTACAAGGTAACATACGCCCACTGGCAGCTGTCAGAAAAAATAAAACAGTCTTTAGTGACTAAAGTACGAATTTTCTCATATTGAAGAAATCATTCATGCTGAATAATTCCACAAATTTTTTTAAAATCAATATCAATAACCCAAATACAACAAACAATTAAATCACACAGCTCTAATCCAGGGCAAAAAACAACTTTTAACGCGTTTTTCGTAAGTTAATGGCATTAACTCAAAAACATTTCATCGAAAATGCGTCAAGTTAGAACCTGTCCGAGATCTTATCAATTTCAATGATCACACCAAGTTTCATCAGAATCGGTTGAAAACTGTAGCTTCAATCCTGCCCACAAACTATTTTTAACAAATGTTGACGTGTTTTTACAAAGTCAAGGGCAATAACTCAAAAACCGTTCATCGAAAATGTGTCAAGTTAGAACTTGTCCGAGATCTTATCAATTCCAATGATCACACCAAGTTTCATTAGAATCGGTTGAAAAGTGTAGCTTCAATCCTGCTCACGAACTATTTTTAACAAATTTTGACGCCTTTTAACAAAGTCAAGGGCAATAACTCAAAAACCGTTCATCGAAAATGCGTCAAGTTAGAACTTGTCCGAGATCTTATGAATTCCAATGATCACACCAAGTTTCATCAGAATCGGATGAAAACTGTAGCTTCAATCCTGCTCACGAACAATTTTTAACAAATTTCAAGGCGTGCTAAGTCAAGGGCAATATCTCAAAAGCCGTTCATCGAAAATATGTCAAATTCGAACTTGACCGAGATCCTATCAATCTAAAGCATCACACCAAGTTTTATAAAAATCAGATAAAAACTGTAGTCTCTATAGTGCTCACAAGAAATGTTGACCGACGGACGGACGGACCGACGGACAGGGGCGACGACAATATACGACCACATATTCATGTGGGCGTATAAAAAGGAGAGTTTAATTCTCGCACGACCTCATTCAAGGGGAATTACTCTAACACTTGGATGATAGACAAAAGTGTGACTGGATAATCTGGACACTATGGCGCAGTAAATGAAGAAGAATTTTTTTTTAAAAACGAAAATGAAAGTAAAAGTAAAATGATTTTGAAAACAAAACGAAAGTGAAAGTAAAATGAAAAGTGAAATGAAAGTAAAAGTAAAATTATTTTAAAAACAAAACGAAAGTGAAATAAAAAGTAAAATGATTTTAAAAACAAAACGAAAGTAAAATAAAAAGTAAAAATGAAATGAAAGTAAAATGAATTTAAAAACAAAATGAAAGTAAAAATAAAAAACGAAATGAAAATAAAACGAATTTAAAAACAAAATGAAAGTAAAACGAATTTAAAAACAAAATGAAAGTGAAATAAAAAACGAAATGAATTTAAAAACAAAATGAAAGTGAAATAAAAATGAATTCAAATTCAAAAGAAAGGTATTTTCATAAATAAAATCATGGGCCACCATAGTAGTGCAAGCAATGTGGCAAAGCTTTCCCAATGCCATTTGAATCCTGATATTTGATGGTTTTCATCTAGAATGCATTTATTATTTTAAACCAACAACTTTTAAGCCAAACCACAGGAACAGATTCATCATTTTCATCTAAATCGTACCTTTTTAGTCTCAGAAACGAGAATATGTCATTTCATATAAGATTACAAGGGATAAGTTATGTTATTTCCTTAAAGGGATAGATTCGCCTTTTTCAGGGGTTGAAAATCCCAAATTACCTTCAAAAATGTACCTCAAACTAGGAATTTTACTTTCTACATTATAATATCTTTTGAATTAGATTTAGGCTACAGTCTCAAGAAAAAGACGAGACATCAATTCAACTTTCAAATGCAGATAATACACATGGATTTGTTGGCTCAAATTTCTATGGTGAACTGTGACTACTATTACTGATTAGTTGAGCTAAAAAATTCCCGTATATGAGACTAATAGCAATATTGATTTATGTCATGATGTCTTGTTATAAGTATTTCTGGTCAAATTTAAGCAATAAGTTGTTAAGCTGATATCAGGACAAAATTTGGCTGGAAAATGATGTAAATGTCTGTTAATGATTAATTTTCCAGCCAACCTATCTCCTGATTACATAAATGCCATAGGGTAACAGTTTCTTGGTGACCTTAACCCCTTCATTTTATAAGCTTATGTTTTGAACTTCAATTTTTAGGAAGGATATTGTGAAGGTTTAGAACATGGTCACGGCACAACAGTACAACATAGTTTTAATGTAGCCTATAAATACACTGCTAGAAAAATGGTTCGATTTTCAGAAATCAAAGGTCGTGTCAAGTAAGTTGATTGATGTTTTGAGTGTATGTGAGAGGTACTTGCCAGTCACAATGGAAACCGTCATGCCTTAAAAATGAGATATCAGTGGTATGCTTGCCAAATGAGTTAGTTACTTTTCTGGTTCATTGTTTTTAATTATAGACAAACCAGACATATATTATTTTTGAAAAGAGATACCGGGTACAGATAGTTGAAAAAGTTTTCTGCACATGAAATTTTAAACCATAATTCTTTGAAGTTAAAATTGAAATATTTAAGTTTGATTACAAACAATGAAGGATGGTTAGAAGCCAATGCATTAAAATTTCACCATTGTATTTTTTTTTCAGTGCTATTTTATCAGTTTTACATCTCAAACCAGAATCTGTCACTCCAGAGAGGAAAGAAAATTTAGAAAATCTGCTTTCTCAAGTTGCTAAATATGAGGACAGTCTAATAAAGAGACTCAAGGAACCTAAAAACGCGAAAATAATCGTCCAGGATGATGTGGTGGATAATATTATACCTGATACAACTAGTAGTATGTATGTAGAGGATGATTTGTCTGATTTTATTGGAATAAAGTCTGACGCTAGCAGCGATTCTGAGGGAGTCTTCAGCACAGAATCCCGTGACAATTCACTCTCCAGACAGCAAGATTCCCCCGTTGCTTCCAACAACAAAAAAATGAAATTGACGGAAGCCAAAGTTGGTGATTCTCAGAAACGTTTCAATCCTTCCACAAGCGAGAAAAAACAATTGGACGTTATCTCTCAAGAAATTGACTCGGAAATTTCAAAATTTGAATCTGCTTTAGAGAGTTTGCTGTTAAATTGATTCGGTGATGGTGTTGGATAGAAATTTTAGCATTTCCAATCAAAACAGCTCAGCATTGCTTGCTTATATGGATATGAAAATCTCATTAAAGGAATATAAACTGGTAGATTTTTATATCAGCTATGTTTAGAAATGTCTTAATATTGCTCTACAAACAGGAATAAATGTCCATCAACTGATAAAGCAAATAATTAGATTCCCAATTGACCTATTTTCTATACCATGCATTCATTTTTTATTTCATATTTGTTACTGGATACATTATATTTCATTTGCTATCAGAATATACCCTTAATGTCTTTTTTTTTTCTGGTGTCACGTTATTCCCTTTTTTATCTGAAGCCACCAAGCTTTGCAGGTCAAATACAGTTCTTATCCCTTGAATCTACATACCAAGCAAGACTATTAATTCCCATTATCCCAGGGAAATTTGACCCTTCAATCTATTTGAGTAATGTATTATCTGCGTTTGAAAGTTAAAAGACAAGTCTTCTTTACCTAAGACACTGCCATATATAGAAATTCCTAGTTTGAGACATTTTTATTGAATTGTGCTTTTTTGGTACATTTCTAGTACTTTTGAAGACTATTTTTTATATATACAGTGGTGTAACTTATTTTTGTGGATATAAGGATTCAACACCGAATTTCGTCAAAGTTAAAAAAACAAATTTTTTTTTATGTCTTAGATGTTTCCTCAGATATTCTACAAAATAATTAATTAAAATTGGTTTATTTATTTGTATATTCAAGACTCAAATCAACCCCTAAAAAATGAGGCACCTGTCCTTTTAAGAAGCATTGCTACCCTAGTATTTTGCTCACTCATATCCTCCTAAATGTGATCTATGTCTTGAATGTCATTTTTGTCGCCCCTTTTCCTTTTTAGTTTTTATTTTTTTGGTCAGTTAAAATGCAACACAGCCTATTTCTTATAAAAATTTGTGCCTTTGCTTTGACCTTGCCTAATGATATATCATATTATATGTTCTAATTTTATTTATTTTGTTCGAATGCGATTTTGTAATAAAAGATGTTTTTTTAAAACTTTTTATGTGTATCAGGGACACTGATAGCATCAGTATGCACCATTCCTTAGCAGCTTTTGCAATTATTGATGTTTTAGTGGAATTCCAAGAGCCAGACACCTGCTACACCTACACATGCTATCAATGTCCCAATACACATAAAAAGTTTAGAAATCCTTTTTACAACCCCTTTAAATTAAGCTCTGCATGTTACGGCACCCTTGACAGTAGGCTGCCTTTCTGCCAAAGTTACCCTATTGTATACAGCATGGCATTGCCAGTCTTTATAAGTCAAATCAGGTTCAGTGAAGTGGCAGGGAAAATCTGATTTCTACATTTGTATCTTGATTTCTCGACACAACCCTTGATACAGCTAATCCATTTCTACAGAAAATGGAAATCTCAATGAAAACAACACATGTAGAAAAAAAAACAAATTTATAAGAAGATCACTGCTTACTATATGTTATTATAATATTCCTTGAAGGCTCTGACAATATCTCATTCCTGATCAATAAGCCCAGTATAATTTCTGTTTTGAAATGCTCTCTGATTTGCAACTTTAGGACTGATCAAACCATTTTTCAACAGTAAGATACTCCTAGTAGTACTCTAAGACAAAATGTTGTGAATTGCTTGCAATGAACACAGATATATCGGATTGCATTGTTTATATTAAAAAACACTTCACTTTTAAATTGTGGATTAAGTAGGTACCCCCAGGGCCTTAATAGAGAGGTTTTCTAGCTTTTGTTTGTGTATTTGTCCATTTATTGCAACTATTTGCAACAGCTTCTGTGGGATGTCTGGTTCCTGTAATTAGGGAAAATACTTAACTCTTACTAATAATATATTGACCTTGATTGCTACATCATAAAATGCTTAGTTTCATTGGACGCAAAGATGTCCGTCTGAAAATTGGAATGGCTTATATCAATGATACCAGTGTCCTAGATACACATAACAAGTTTAGAAAACCTCTTTAGAATCCCTTTATAGTTCAAATGGCCATTTATTACACTGTAATCCTACACAGGTGCCCATCTTTTTTCAAATGTAATGAAGGTTTTCAGTGAGATATTGCCATTAGCATTAAAATGTAACAAAACCTGCCAAAATAAACTTTTTAAGAGTTGTTGTCCCAAAATTACAGAGTATATTTTGGCAGGTATCGCTGAAGATCATTATTTAATTCAGTCATGATAGTAACATAGCACTTTATTTCATCACAGGGGAAGTAACTCTTAAATCTTAAAGAGCAGAATGAATATTACAATGAAGGGAAATAGTCGTCCGAAAATTTTCATTAAAAGCTAAATTATAGCTATTTATGTATAGTCATCTAAATAGATAGTTCTAACAAGTGGTAAAGTAAATATTTAGACAACTAAACAGATAGCTGAAAGTGAGCTCTATCAGCCAGTTAAACAGATATTAAGATGACTATACAGATAGCTGAGTTGAGTTCAATCAGCTGATAAAGTAAATAAACAGACATCTATATCCCTTCAAGACAGGGGAACTGATATGTTCAATATTCATCCGAACCATACTTATCATAAACTATTATAATAAAATTTTTAGTATCCCTTCCAGAGAGTTCACATTGCTAATAAAGTTTATTGGGTTTTTGGGATTGTCAATTCAATCTCATTCAGAGATTTCAAGCAACTTATATAGTTGATTAGGTATTTGGGTTTATCAAATTATCATCCACCAATACACAGGATATTTGTGATTCAGGGTTACAACTCATTTAGAGGGTTCACACAACATGGTTTGTTAACTCCTTTGTTGGTATTCCATCTGGAGAGTCCACATATTAATATGTTACAATGTTTTTGTATTGGGAGTTTGTCGATCCCGTATCTCCTTTAGAAAATTCATGAACAAAAATATTGTTGCACAGATTTGTTATAAAAAGAAAAAGCAGATCCATGAATGTTGATACAATGAGATATCCTTCACTTGGTTTTGGTGGTTAGTCTGCTAGATATTATGAATATAACCAGGCGCATCCTAGCCCCTTAGGTTGAGGTTGTGTAACACATAGACCCACCCTCTGTCAGTTAAAATATATAAATTAATCTTACACTTTCTCAGCCCTAGTTTCAGGCCCTCTTACCTTAGGCTGTTTTATTAATCACTTCATACACTGATCCAGAAACCACCCTGAGGCCCACTCCCTCCGCTTGGGCTGAATAATTAAAACCAAAGCCCAAGGCCCCCTTCAACACTGTCAAATTATAATCACATGACAGTGCATGACACAGTATCAAATTATAAATCATGTTGCCCTGCCCCTGGGTAAAGTATTTATATCACATGTGGACTTACCCAGCCCAACGACCTTCCCCTGGGTCAAATAATCACATTAGGCTACATAACTATATTCATCAGTAGAGTTAGCAGTTCGTTCTAGATATTGTTTGTCAATCAGAGTTTCTATACATTTTTTTATCATACTGATATTGGGTGTAAACCGTGAATTTGACTGGCTAATCACCTGAAAAGAATAAAAATTTAAATTCAAAATAAATCCACTTTGAATCACACATTTTGAGGGTTTGGTGATTCAAGTAGATTTCACAATACTTTGTGGAAGCTATTATGCTTTAATTACGTCATATTTATCAACATATGACTGAAGTCAGCCATTGATCCATCATATTTACTAAATGCAGTTGCCATACATGGGGTGAAAATATATCTGCCACCGACTGACTGAACTGACTTTTATTGTGAGTAGGTTGCTACCAAATTTCTTAACATGTTTGGTGACTGTTATTAATCGATACAACAAACCAATAGTGGAGACACAGGCTTAATTTTTCTTAATAATTAATTTTCTTTTTAATGAAACACTAGCTTTAACCCTTGTTGAAGGAGTCATGATTCTGAAAAAAAAAAAAAAAAAAAATTGTGTTTACCTCGTTAATTAACAACGTATGTTTTAAAACTTTCCGTGATTTCATAACTCTTACGATAGCTGCCTGTAAATACATCTTACGATCTTCATCTACCGTTTGATGAGTCATTTCTACCTCCTACAAATAGAGAGTTACAACACTACATATAATAGTCTTCCATTCCGTCTAAAATTAACCCATTGGGATGTGTTGGAGCTATTGTCACTTCGGTCAAGATATAATATAATAATAAATAAATCCACTGGTTAAATTTGTAGATTTTTTCTAGTCTAGCGGTAAGTCCAAGAGGACCAAATTTTTGTTAAGGACGAGAATTAATGGAGAGTTTCTGATGATGATTTTTTTTTCATCTGGATTTATTCCCAGCAGAGCTAGGATCTGTAAAACAAGAAAAAATATTGGTCTGACCTTTAGTACACATACAAAACGCTAGGAAACAGGCATAGTATATATATTATTTTAGATAGAGTGGACTACTGATAGAAACAGTTGCCTGTGTAGGAAACCCTTTTCAATTCCTTTTAGTGTTTGAGAATTTTGAAAACTGTATCTTTATTAAAAGCTTGTGAAATTACAACTTACATAAGGAGAATCTTTTTGAGTGGCGACTGAAATTTTAAATTTTGTTCGTTTATTGGAGTAATCTGGATTTAATCTGAATGTACTCTCATCTTCTATAGATCCCTGAAACACATATAAAATACAGCTTGTTTAAAAAGAGCTAAATTTCAGCTAAATGTAAAGTCTTCTAAATATTTGCTTCACTAGCTAATGGAACTTAATTTCAGCTGTTTGTATATTCATCCAATTATTTTCTTTACCAGCAATAAAACTCAATTTCAGCTGTTTGTTAAGTTATCTATATATTTGCTTCATTAGCTAATGAAACTTAATCTCAGCTGTCTGTATAGTTGACTTCATATTTACATAGCAGAGCTGGATTTCAGCTATCTGTATATCAAATTCACTTCGCAAATTCGGCTGTTTGTATTTATGTCCAAGTATTTAATTTACCAGCTTATAGATCTTAATTTCAGCTATAAGTGTATTTGTCTAAATATTCTTGACCAGCTGATAGAGCTCAATTACAGATTATACCCCATCTTCACAATGTCAAGCTATTATGAAATGTGAATATGACTATACCCTTCCTCAAACTCAAGCTTTTCTTTTCATAACTCCACCCAATTCCTATCTAACCCTGCCTCTTCCAAATTATAACCCACAGCAATGAGTGTCAGTAGAAATTTCATGAATTCTTTTTCGGGTATATTCGTCATAAAGCTCCACCCCTCACTCTTTCAAACTCCACCCTTTCCCTCACTCTTTCAAACTCTACCCCTTTTTAAGAACATTCCCCTACCTGCGTGGTCAATATTTTAATATCAATGAGAGACTGTAGAAATTTTGTCAATTCTTTTTCTGGTATATTGGTCATTAACTGCATTTCTTTAAAACTCAGGACATTTCGATTGTTATATATTAATAATATTGCCATGTGAGCCGTTCCCATGGTAACAAAATATGTCTTCTTGGTAAAGTTGAATTTCAAATCACCTGAAAAATACAAATGCTATAAATTGATATTGAATATATTAATACTGAAGTTCTTTGGTATGCTCTGCCTCTGCTAGTAACAGTTAATATAGTAATTATATTAGTTCAATTTCATGCTTCATTTAAGACTAATAAGATGGGAATGAAAGAATAAAGGAAAACTGAATATCAATGAATGAATGAGTGAATAACATGAGTGAATAAATGAATAATTGAGTGAATGAAGAAGGAGAAAAATGGGAATGACACGTAAAATAAAAGTACTGGCCTGTACAGAAATTATGCATCCAGGAGAGTTTTCTACCACTAAATTTACTATTATAAAAGCCTTCAAACTGCAATATAAAATAGTAAAGTAGGAATGAATTAATGAGAAATGTATCAAATAAAAAGATATTAAAGGCCATTGTTCGCCATTTCCGGGGGTTGATATGGGTCTTGAATTTATCATGTAAATAATGTTCAGAAGTACTAGAACTGCAGGAAATCACATAGTTTCTTAAAATATACCTCAAACTTGAAATTTCACTTCCTATTTATGTATTTGACTTTCCTACATATATGAGAGTATCAAGAAAAGATGAGTCATCAATAAGACAGATAAATCTGAAGGCTCATATTTCGATAGTGAGATGTGAACACTATTAAAGTTTTTACTGATTAGCTTAACTAAAAATTTCCCTCTTCTGTGACTAAAGAACAATTGGTCAAGCAGTTGACAAACTGTCCCTTTAAATAAATCAAGTTTTACATAATCTGAAATCTGATTTTTCAAAAATATATCATTCAGTTTTATATCTGCTTTAAAATATCAGGCATGAATATACCAAGAAAATGGGCACATACTCCTAACAAGATATTTCTACTTACTCTTTTGATACTTTTCTCTAATTCCGAAGGAAAGTGAAAGGTTAAAATATTTTGACCCAATGGCCAGGCTCCTGCCTGAAAAATAAACACCATAAAAATGTGATCTATTATTTAATGTGATCTCTTTCAAACGAAACTGGAACTTAATCTATGCAATGGTGCCCAAGAGCTAAATCAATTGAATGCTACCCAAGAGCTAAATCTATGTCATTATGCCAAGAGCTACATATATCCCTTGTTGCCAAAGAGCTACATCTACACCTTACTGTGTTTATGACTTATTGCCCTAGACCTAAACCTATGTCATATTGCCCGCCCAAGAGATAGATCTATGCCATGTTGCATAAAAGCTAAATCTATGCAATGTTGCCCAAGAGCTAATTCTATGCCAGTATGTTACCAAAGAGCTAAATCTATGCCAGTGTGTTGCCCAAGACTGAAACCTACGTCATGTTGGTCACAAGCTCAATCTATGTTAGTCCAATTCATAATTGTGGGCATTTAAAAAATAATCTCACTGACCTGTAAAATTAGAATATTCAAATTGACCCCAGTATGTAAATTATCCCGTTTGACGACATCGTGAAACTGGGAGCTAAGTTCCATACTAATACTCATATCAGTAAACATTCTGTGAAGTTTATTGGTGAACTCGTAACCACAAGCTTGCTGAAATTAAATCAGATGGAGTTTTACTTTTATTTTCTAGCTGTCCAAATTTTCAAGATAATTTTATGATTATCTAGCTCCTCTCTCCAGCTTTATTCAGTTAGGGACAATTGTTAGGATGGTTTCCAAATATTAAGGATGTTTAGCCTGTGACACCTCAACTGGAAACTATTTTGAAAACCGTGGCTTCATGCTTACTTAGTAAAATTGACATATCCTGTACAATTGCAATAACCTTCCCTTCAAGGCAAAATTTTAACGCCACACTCTGTTTTGTGTCTTTGTCAACCCCTCTAACACTGTCAATATTTACCTTCAGCCTGTTGATGAGGGATTCTTCAGCATCCATTGATGTTGATAAACCATAAATTAATCTTTTAGCTAACATACGCGAGTAAAACTACAAATACAAAATTCCTGATCATTTTTTTTTGGGAGTAAAATTACCAGCACAAAATTCTTGATCCTTATTTTTTTTGGGAGTGAAACTACCAGCACAAAATTCCTAATTCCTGATCCTTCTTTTGTTTTGGAGTGAAACTACCAGCACAAAATTCCTAATTCCTGATCCTTCTTTTGTTTTGGAGTGAAACTACCACCACACAATTCCTGATCCTTCATTTTTCTGGGTGTGAAACTACCAGCACAAAATTCCTAAGAACTGGTATTTCGATATAGCCTACAGTGATCAACTAGATGGTCACAGATTTTCACAGATCATGACAGCATTGTAGTCAGATAATCATAAAACACAGTAACTTACCCTTTGAAAGATATCTTTATCATCAAGATATTTAAAAATAGTGATGGAGGAAGCCAACTTATCATCTAGTTCTGTTTCTGAGATACCTTTCGAACTTTTCCTTAACAAACTATCACAGTATTTAGATAACTGAAATAAAACAAAACATTAAACACCTGATTAAACAACTTCGATTGGGTGTGTCATCTCAAAATTACCTTCTGCACAGAAAGATTACATAGCTCATCTTATTTTTAATTTTGTTTACTCAGCATCATTAGCAGAGAATATACATAGCTTATTATGTTAATTTGGTATTTGAGTTTGTAAACATAATGTGAATTATAGATGTATTATATTTAGAATAATTTTCTGAGAGTCCACTATCAAATAATATAATAAGTTAAAGTATACATACCAATTCAGGAGATTTACAAACTGATTTGGGATTTAATCTATAGTTAATAACATGAGCACATGCCTGGAAAATAATACAAGTTATTTTACAATTTCCAACTGTCAAAGGAAATTTAAAAGGATAATACCCCTTAGAATTAACATAAAATATATAATGTATATATTCATCAGTTGCCAGGTACCATGACTAAAGAATAGAATCTCTATATAAGATGGTATATCCATTAAACTAAATAATTATTGAAACATGCTTCTCATCATGTTTTAAAATTACTTAGTTTAGTGAATTATTATTTGGTTTATAGATTAATTGGATTATAGAGGGATTCTGGACATGTAAGTCTATTGATGAACAAAGACTCATTTTAACCAAGTTTAAAATTTTCTGGTCATCCTATGATGTAATATACCTTTAAAAGGAATGAAAACAGGTTTTATTCCACCTTTGCTTTATAACCATGGGATTGTTGAGCATGCACTTATCTTGTGCAGTCCCCAAAATTTCAACCTGAGAATGCTTATACTTCCTACCTTATCTAGAGCACCAACAAACTGTTGATCACCATTAAAAACATTTTTAATCATATCTTTATATCTATTGTGAACTTCTAACATAGACTCTACAAACTGACTGGGGATCTACAATATACAGATAATGAATGAATGAAATGACATATCATTTATGAACTGTCAAAAAAGATTCTACCATCTGACACATTATATACATTAGAGTGAATAATTCAACAAATCCATGAATAAAGGAATGAGAATGAATGCATGAGAATGAATAATAATAATGAGAATGAACTAACAAAAAAACGAATGATCACCTGCATCTAGGCACAAGACATTCATTGGCCTCAAAATTAGAACAGGAACCAAATTTCAAAAATCATAAGGAGGAACCACATAAAAGAATAGTTGAATACATACATTGTCCCCTTTGACATTTAGAACAGCGTCAAGTCCAGTTTGTTTAATAAATTCTTCAACTTGTTCTACCAGTACACCTAGACCAGATTGTATGGGTCGGAGTAACATATACATATTGGTTAAATCTACAAAAAGTACATAGGTACATAAGAAGAATTGAGTACCCCTCATAATCCAATCTCAGATAATTCATAATCTAATCTCAGATAATTCATAATCCAATCTTAGATAATTCATAATCTCAGATTATTCATAATCCAATCTCAGATAATTCATAATCTTAGATAATTCATAATCTAATCTCAGATAATTCATAATCCAATCTCATATTCATAATCCAATATATAATTAATTATCCAATCTCAGTTAATTCGTAATCCAATCTCAGATAATTCATAATCCAATCTCAGATAATTCATAATCTAATCTCAGATAATTCATAATCCAATCTCAGATGGGCATTGATAATCTGGGAAAAATCAACTCAGTGTTAGTTTCAGAGAGTCCTCATTGATAATGACATTCTTTCCAATGTACTGACCTTTTCGTTTCTCATTTTGAACCATTTCTCGACATTCACCATGTAAAAATTGTAGATGATCTGCTACAGCTCTCTGTTGACATTCCTGTGTAACTTTAGTATATGACGAAGGATGGAGAAATTTTCTACTGCGGAAATCTTCTGTATCAAGTTTCTGAATAATCTAGAAAAGAAATTTACCGGACTTAGTATGGGGACAGTTTGTAATTAAGTACCTTTTACATTAATAAAATATCAATGATTTGGCATTGTTCAGTTTAGAGAAAATTGAATTTTTTTATATTTTTGATAGGGTTCCTCCTTGATTACTTATGAACAAGTTTTATTAAAATTCAAGAATAATTTAGCCTTTATCAATGTTCTAACAGCTAAAATTTGAAAGTGTTTTGAAGAATAAGCATAATAACCCATAGCAAATAATTTAGAATTTTTTTATTTATTTTCAATAGGTTTAAACCTAGGGTGATAATTAACAATATTATCAAGTTTACATAAAAGTTTTGTGTATTAAAGCGTTTACAGGCAATAGTGGACAGACCGAAAGAGGTGATGCTCATATGGGAATGTCGGTGCTTTCACTCATTGAATAACGTCAGTCCACTACCCCCCCAGAACCATTCTGACAAATGTTTGATACCTTTTCCATGTACTCTGAACAGGAACATTCATCTTTCAACTGTTGAGCTTCCTGTTTATAGTATTCTCCAGTTTCCTGGAGGAATGGTGCTTCAAATGCTGTTTCATAGTACTGAAAAGAAAATACATTGTACTTTTCTGCTCCTGTTTTGGACTAATGGAAGTTTATTGAGTTAAAATGTCTCCTGTTCAGCACCGGTTTGTGCTACTAAAGCCATACAGTGTGCAATGATAATTTTCAAAGAGATAGAAGCACTTATTTGTACTACACTCTTTTGACTTCCCACTTTCAAGGGATCTTAAATTAACAGTTCAAAAAAATCCTGACATTCTTTCACTGATGGCTAAAAAAAATAAAACGATTCCAAAGATCAAGAGAAATAACTCTTACCTGCATTGGATTTTTCCTCTTGTATTCTTCAACATTAACAAATGAATTGATGACACCATGTATGACTGTTTGATTCACACTCACTCCCTTCCGATCTCTAAAATACAAATATTGGTCTGTTTAACACAAGACTTTCTTTAGTCTGACACAGCTAATAATACACATCTGAGTCTGCTTCCTATGATAAACACCAGCAATCCACTTTATTTTTAAGAAGTTTAAGTTGTTGACAACACTTTATATTTCTGATTGTCAATTGTTGCCTAAAGTGTACAGACTGTAACACAGAAAGACTTGGTTGACAGTGCTATCTTAACAAAGCCCCTCCTGCTTTACCTCGGCTCCCTGTACCTTTAAGAGAGTCCACATAACTAATATGATAAGCCTACCTTTTGACCTCCTGTAATATTAAACTAATCAACTGTGATTTAATGGGTTCAATCATCACACGTTTCCAGATATCTAGCGCCAACTGAAATAGTCAAATAATATTGTAAACAGATATACTATCAAACATTAGTATTTAGATGTGAAAGCTAACATGAGCTGACTGAAGCACTGGCTGTGACTTTTCTGAAGGAGGATTCACACCCAGGAACCGAATCTAATTACCTACAGACAGATCAATTCCCATTCTTTTTTTTAGCAAAGTTTCTGCTATGTTATGTGATAACAGTAACTCTAACTATTAAAAATATTATCAAGATCAAATGATAATATGGTTGATTGAGAATATCTTCAAAGTGCTAAAATCAAGTCAAGATCTCTCATGAAAAATTTCCAACAAGTGGGATAAAAATGATCTAAGGTGTCGGTATCGATCTGAACCAGAGCCTTAATAAAGCTGTGTCAAAACCTTCTTTTTTCCACATTTCTGATGCCAATACCAGTGATGTCAAGACCAAAACCTTACCTCGCCTATTTCTAACATTTGATCCACCGGGTCGACAGTAAAGCCTCCATAATTCAAATCAGCCTCACTATGTTTCTGTTTCTTAATAAATGTAGTGTTCAAATACCTGAAAAACATAGCAGAGAGGAATCAGAAATTTGTTATCTGATTTACAAGATTGGCTTACTTGGATTTAGCCTGGGAAGCAAAGGTTATTGCCTGAATTTTACTTGGTCACTAAAAACAAAAAACATTTTAACACTGTTGTACATAGGAAAAACTAAAGTTGTAAGTTCCTTAAACTGGACAGCTTCTAGCTACTTCACAACAGTCCAATAAAACTATTCCAGGAAAGGAAAGGTTCAGTAACTTCTAGTTCTATCTACTTGACAACTGACAACAATAGCTAGCAGAGTTTGGGTGCAATGACTAAATAGTAGAATCTCTATAAAAAACGATATATCCATTAAACTAAATAATTATTGAATAACACTTCTAAGCATGTTTCAAAATTACTTTAATTAATGAATCATTATTTAGTTTTATAGATTTATTGGATTATAGAGGAATTATTTTGTATAATTTTGACAACCGGTAAGTTCATTTTGGCCAAGTTTAAAAATTTCAATTTTTTGGTCAACCTAAGATTTTATATATCTTTAAGACAAACCTACCCATAAAGTTGATTAAGATAGCTGGAACCTCGACTGTATTCTTCCCAGTTTTTATGATAAATTGACAACAAACTTTCATCTCCATTACCTACCACACTCTGAAAAACAACCAAATTCAAATAATAATTCAAATATAAGATATAAGCTCATCCAAAAAAGCTAGTTAGTTTCTTTTACAGAGTTCACATAACTTATAATATTTATATGGTATTTGATTTTGAACTTGGCATCACTTGCAGAGTGTCCAGATTTTGTCATTAAAATGTAACAAACTTAACCTACCTGATTCAGCTCTGAGACATGATTCTCTAAAAATAGTTTAGTCTCCTGGTAAAGTTTATCTCCAAGAGGTTCTGGACATGCCACACATAATTTATATACATCTGTACAAACAGGGTTAAAGAAAATGACATAAAATTTGAGCTCAAGATGAACACTTTCTCCATATTTTTACAAAAATTCAGATTTAGTTGATTTTAGTGCTTTTTCTGCCAGTAAATACATATATTCTCCTTGATCTGAAAAAATTCTTTATAAAATACGTTTGGTAATATCTTTCCAAGCAGCATCAAAAGTTGAAAGTGGGGCTTACAATACAAATCAATGTTTAATGATTAATATCTAAGAGCATATAATTTGTTTAATTTTATTTGACCCAGAACATGAGATGCATAACAATTTCAACAGATCATGGATTGCATGTGGAGTCACACAAATGAATGATCCTGATTTGCATTAATCAGATTGCGCAAATATAGTTGTGGCAAGCATTTCTTGAATGAACCAGAATGGATGTTCTAAAATTTCTACAAATATCTCGACAAATTTGTCACTTTCTGCATTTCTTCCATTTATTTCAAACTTCAATGACTGCAAAGATGGCTATTGATCTCAAACCATATAAACTCAGTGACTTTAGTCAACATTAGAGGAATTCACAATTACTCAAAAAGACAGTAAACACCATGCAGTGGAGTGGGCAATCAAAAATTCCTGGTCAGTAGGCACTAAGTACTAACATTAGTTTTATGTTTTTATGAAAAGGATATGAAAAGCGATCATTCCAAACATGTCTTGGAACTGTACCACAAGTTATCACCCCTTTGATAGTCCCCAACAAAACATTCCAGGTCTCTTCAAAATCTACTCTTCTTGGTTTCAACGACATCGCTTCCTGTTCATAAATAAATAGAGGTAAGATTATAAAAGGATAGAATACGGTACAAGACAATTCATACCACAGTAAACTAGAGAACGAATTGGTCCTGTGATCTTTGTCTTTTTTGAATGATAGGCCTAATGCAAGTCTAAATTTTTTAGACTTGCATCATTTATTTAGTAAATAGTGCTAGGCTAGATCTAACTCCTCAAACTGTCAGAAACTAAATTCCAGAAAAATTTATGTTAGAGATCAAACACAACTGAAACAGCAGTGATACATAGTCAACAAAATGGACTATATTAAAGTAAATTAATGGAAAACCTTAAAGACTCATTAATCAAAGTGCTAATTGTGTTGCTTTGGTTTCTAAGTCAACGTTAATCTTGTTGTTTCACTTCAATCCACTTTCTCGCAAAACTTCTCCGCCATTGTTGTGTGTCAAACATGGACACGGATTTCATTTTGTAGACTACATCACAGGCGTTCGCTGTAAAATCAAGCAGACGATATGAAATGGACAGGCAGTTAGATATTACAGAACTGTTGTCCCAAAAACAACAGTTTTTATACTTCTAAATGTCTTACAAGGATAACTATTGTCCATTTTAAAGAACAATATAGATGCAAATGACTCAGCTCGATCATCTACCGTATTATCTTTTTCAAAGATGAAATGTGTCACTTTGAATGGCAATCAACTCAAAACTTATTCTGATTGAGTTTCTTTACATCCTTGGCCTACCCTGGAATAGGTTTGACAAAAAGTTTTGGGTTATGATTGTTTTACAGTTTGAACAGGTCAACTTATCAAAATTATGTTCCGAGATTTAGACGAATTGCAGCCTCTCATTTGTGAGATCTCAGATCATTCAAGTAATTTAGTGCTCCCGGTTCTAAATATTTGCTTTACCTGATTTCCTTCACCCATTTCACCCTCAGATTCATATTCCAATGCCAGTTATGGTTGAATTTTAAGAGAACCGAACATTATAATTCTTAATATGATCAAGATGACATCTCTATCAATGATAAAGAAAACATTCACACTACTATATCACTTTTGTCTACAAGATAAAAAAAATATATATATTTAAAAGGGGTCTAGCTCACCATAGAAATATTCCACTCTAATTTTGATATCTCTCGGTCATTTGCATCCAAAATTGTGTATTGTATATTATCTTTGATTTTTTACTTTTTGATCAATATGGGTTCGTCCGTTGTTTCACCATTTAAGGCGAATGCCTTTGGGACTCGAAATTCCAAACACCAGAATAACACTAAACCCAGCTGACAGCCTCGATTGAGATGACAGGTAATGTCTTAAACGTGCAGAAAATATTTTGTTTTTAGTTCCATTTTTGTCGATTTTCATTAAATATTATACTCTCTGCTCTTTACTGACTTTAAGAAGATCTTGGCCGGAGCTTGGTACGTCAAAACTTTTTTCCCGATCTCTCGAACTTATATTCAGATTATAGAAAAGTTCAGCGATTCCATACATGAAATGATGGTTTTTGAACTGGGGGTTGAGGGAGAAGCGATTGATTGAATTAGCTTAAAAAGATACTAGCCTACATCTTGAATTGAACAAAGTAAGCATATTGCGAATGAAAATGTTCCGACTTATTAAGCAATGTTGAAATTTTAAATTTTACTTATCTTTTTAAGAGGTAGACCTACAGGTAGTACAGTAGTGTAACCTATTTTCGTGGATATAAGCATTCAACACCGAATTTCGTCAAAGTTAAAAAAACGAAATTTCTTTTTTATGTCTTAGATGTTTCCTCAGATATTCTACAAAATAATTAAAATTGGTTTATTTCGATTGTCTTTATGAATCCTTCACTTTGACCCATATTTCATGAGCAACCAACTCGGCAACGGCGGCAGAATGCGTCACCTATTTTCGTGTACAATGTTTGATCTATAAATAAGTCTATAAAAACACATTGTATGGATACCGGGTGGTATAATTAACTTCTCTTAGTATTTATCTGTAATATCAATTCATTATAACTAGTGACAATTCCTTCAAAGAACCATGTTTTAAAAAAAAATAGTGACTGACAAAATAAGATATTTATTGCTAAAAGTCACTGAAACAACATAAGAATATGGTCCACTTTGTGTTCCATAGAAATTTTCTGCTGACACGGAATCCGCGTTAATCACATGACTTCATTCGTTGGACTACATTCTAGCAGACGACACTTGGAATTCCGATTACTGCTTGGGATTATAAGGAAATTCGGCCAAAAAAAAAAGTTGACGTTTGGTAATAACTGAAATCCCCAATTCAAAGTATACATTAATACATTTTACCTTGATTGAAAGTACTGGATTTATTCTACTAGCTGATATTGTAAAGAAAACCCATGTTTATTAAAACAAACTAATGCAGAGGTCGCGCAAGTTCGCTCATGTAAATTATTAATCATTTCCAGAAATCCACGAATAATAGGTTTCCACGAAATTAGGTTTCTTGACTGTATTTTCTTAAGATGGAGATTTTAGGGTTTTGAAAGGCTAGGTCTTGTAAAGGGCATCCAGAGAGCTGGATAAATGATTTACAGAGTTAGTTGGCAAATATCGCATCATAGTATGTCATAGTTGTGTCATTTTGCATCTTCATCATAATAATATAATATTCATAATGCTTTTGTGGTGAAGGAAAGCTAAGGTGAATGCAGCACTGATGGCAAAGTTTTTAAGATTATTGGAAATGGAAACAATTTAACAGACATAGACATAATAAAATGTGTCCGCATCTCAGGTTGCTTCAAAACTTTGGATTCAGTGATGACTATAGTATGATTAGGGACTCCAGAAAGTAAATATAACAAATTAACCCGGTAAAATAATTTAGATCAGATTTTGTTAAAGAGACAGATGTGTAATTTTGGTGTTGGTTTAAGTTTTGTATATAATTATGTAAATTGTCTTCAGAAGCACTAGTTATGTACGAAAATCGCTTAATTCCTTCAAAAATATCTCAAACTAGGAATTTCTTGTCTTATTCCTAAAGATGTCTTTTCTATAAGTGGCAGTGCATCAAATAAAGATGACTTGTCTTTTTAACTTTCAAACGCAGATAATTCTGGACAGACATGGTTTTTAAAGGCTCAAATTTCAAAGGTTAGCTGTGGACACTATTAATAATTGACTTAACAAAAAAAATCCCATATATGAGATTAAAGTATGATTGGTTAAAAAAAAATGGCACATCAGTCCCTTTAAGTGAATAAGATTGAACCTGAAAATAATGAAATTGAGCTTGAATATTTTTTGTTTGTTTTGTAGGCCTAATTTGAGGCGTAAATTTGTGTAACAGTAACCAACCATCATGACTGACTCAGCAATACAGATGGAGAAAACTAGGAAATATGACATACCCTTGAGTTCACTGGACTACACTTACATCAGTGACTGTACCAATGTTAAAGAACTGGAAAAAATCATCAAAATTTTAAGGTAGGTTGAAAGGATATAGAGCACCATTTCAGCCATCTGTATCACTTTTCAGAATGAATGGTTGCTATTAAGCTGTTAAAGGGATATGGTTGTCTAAATATTTAATCAATCATCTTACAGAGCTAAATATATAGTTCATTTAGTCTGTGTACTATTTAGATAAAAACACACAGCTACAGAGATGATAATGTCATATTTCAGAGAACCACTACAGTTGATAACTATAATCATTTGTATATATGAAACATAATTTTATTTTTAGATCTGGTGATGAAGGACATTTTCCACAATTAGAAACAAAAGCCATGGAGAGATTGGAACAGCTTAACCCTAAAAGGTTATTATTTTGAATTTGACTAAGCTTTGATGTCTAAAAGAATATTGTATTGGTTTTTTAAGGCATAACCTGAGGAACAATCCACAGGGCACAACTTTTTAGGATTTTGATGAAAATTGTTGAAATTGTGCATTATGTCTTACAGAAGAAGATACGGTAACATAAGTTAAGGCCTTTGTTCCTCAAATAACAATTTTTTATGCTCCTTGTGGAAAATTTAATATGTGATGGCTGTTTTAGGCAGGTTTTTGTAAAAGGTGATGTAATTTTAGAATTATTTTCTTTTTTATTTCAGTCGAATGTTACGTCACGACACACCAGTTATAAAATCATCAGAATTGAAGAAAGAAGATCAATTAGAAATCAATGAAGATTTATTGGTATTTTATTTTATATTACCCTTTTGCTTTCTTACAGAAATTAGGAGCCGTGGTGGCTCACTTAGTTAGATGCTTGCTCCCTAACCTGACAGTCTCTTTCAATTTCTCTGTCACACAATTCATCACCAAGCTGAAATTTATCCAATAACTTTTGTTGAGTTTTTATTGTTTCTGTTTGTAGCAATGGACGTCCAATATGAAGAGCTTAGAAAAAGGAGGTGGAGAAGGTACCAGTCCGAGCTTACCGCCTGTACGAAAAGGGGAGATAAGTTTATCTAAAAAATCAGGAGAGCCGAAATCAAAACATGACAAGAAAGTTCTTCCAAGGAGTTATAATGAATGGGATAAGTATGTCTTTCAGAAGTTGAAAATTTAAGCTCCCCTTGATTGATCAAGGATGTTCATATCCTGAGATTCCAAACATATACTAGCAGTCCATCTATTTAGATTTTGAAAGAATAAATGATCACAATAGACCTGGCTTGTAGGGTTGGTCCGTTTGGCGATATCACAATAATTACCAGTATAGGTTTATATCGTTAGTCAAATGGTGTCATTTAAAAATAGCAAAGTATCCCCATGATATACTGCCAAATCTCAAAGACTGGGTTGTTCTAGACAGACATTTATGATCTTTCTTTCTTTTGACATTATTTAATGGAAGTGATATCCACTTGCATCCATATTGCCCAGTTTTCGATCAATCTAATTAAAATAAAATTACAATTTCGTATCTCTTTTGTTTTCCAACATCTTAAGTCTTAATTTTTATTTCAATAGTTTTCTACCAAAAGCCAATCCCAATGAAGTTACCGCTTTTAACCAATCAAAACATGTCATGTAAAACCTATTTCTTGATAAAATAATGAATTGTGGGATAGCTAAACCAAAGAGACTGTCATATTGCTCTACTTAGTTTTGATATCCCTCTCCATTGTGTCAGAGATTTGCTTGCATACAATGATAATTTTCATTATTTATTTCATAGAATTGATATAGAAAAGGAACTTGAGGAGGTTGACAGGGAAAGTGATGCTCAAGAAAGAAAACTATTTAAAGATTTAAAAAGTAATTATGATTTTGACATGCCATCTGTCATACATTCAGAAGGTAAATACTATTTTTGTTTTCTTATCCTCATTCATTTGTAGACATGGTGTAGCTCAGCTGGTTAGAGAATAAAAAAATTATGACATCATTGGTTATACCAAACCCTGTGTGCTTTTGATAAAAGAAGGTTAATGTTTTGATAAAATTTCCCTCATTGATCACTATATAAGTTTGCTAACATGATTTTCAGGAATGTCAATGGAAGAAAAGATGATGCGAGCCAATCGAGAAAAAGACAAAGGAAACGAGGTAAAAGAAAACATTTTCTATGCTATATGTTGTCAGGGCAAATTAAGAAAGAAATCATATTTGTAATAAATTAAATACCAGAACACAATTGTATGGTATACTACCGCTTAGTTTTATTGTACATAACGTTTGAACAATCTACATTGTCATCATTTGGTGAAAAAGATTGATTGATGACTGCATTTCTCTAATCTAATTAGTTGACCTCTGTTATATTTTCTAGGCATTAAAATCAGGCGATATAGAGGAATCTATTTTATATTATACACGTAGCTTATCACTGATAGAAACATCTGCTGTTCATAACAATAGAGCTCTAGCATGTAAGTTCTGCCTTTCTTTCTCTATTCATCGTTGGAGGAAGTTGAAAAATTGAATTGACATGAGAAAACATCAAGTGCTATAGTCAGTGCCTGTTAAAGATCTCACAACAGAAAACAAATTGCTCCATTAACCCAATTAGGTGCAGAACATGAAATTACTTTTCAATGCTTCAATGTATTTTTTGAAATATTGAAGTAGTCTTTGAAGAGTTATTGCCCTTGTCTGTAGACAGAAACAAGTTATTTATGAATATTGAATATGTCTTTGAAGAGTTATTGCCCTTGTCTTTAGACAGAAACAAGTTATTTTTGAACATTGAATATGTCTTTGAAGAGTTATTACCCTTGTCTGAACTATTGATCTGTGTAGAGTTATTGCCCTCCATGTAGATGTTGTCTATTTATAGATATAAAAGGAGAAAAATGGACTGAAGCTATTGAAGATTGTCAACAAGTATTAAAAGAAGAGAAAAACAATCTGAAAGGTCAGTTGAGTTGTTCACCTTATAGCTTCTGATTTTTCAACCCCTTTCCCTCTGTCAGTAATGCATGTCAGAGAGGCTAACAGAGAAAAAAACATTGGCCAAAAGCAACTTAAGGCTACAAACTGCAAGACGATGTCCTTCTTCAATAGCTCAATCAGAAACAGAACAGTAGGTAAAACTCCATTTCATACCATTAGCTCAATAAAATTTTCATTTCAGCATTATTGAGACTTTCATCAGCCTTTGTTGGTTTAGAAGATATAGATTCAGCTGAGAGAAATTTAGAATTAGTTTTAACTCAGGACAGTGGAAATAAAAAAGCTCAGGTAAGATGCAGTAAGACATGTGCCCTAGTAGCTGATACAGCTTGATTTCAGCTTTCCCTGCCTGGTCGTCATAATATATCTGTTTTATCAACTGATAAAGCTCAATTTCAGCTATCTGTATAGTCATCTTAATATTTACTTCACCATTTGAAAGAGCTCAAATTCAGCTATCTGTGTAGTGGTCTAAATATTTTCTTTACCAGCTGATAGAGCTGAATTTCAGCTATCTGTATAGTTGTCTAAATATTTACTGGAGCTTGGTTTTCTTGAACAAGGGTCTCAACATTTGGAAATAACTTGGTGTAGATCACCATTGTCAAAATCCCCCCTTTGAGTAAAATTCATCCCAAATCCCCCCTCCAAGAATTAAGAATTCACCCGTGGGGGTGCATATGGACCCATGTTGAGAAGAACTGGTCTATTTTATATTAACATTACCATATACAAAGACAGACTTTATTTTTTTGTTTAGTTTTGATATGAAATTTTGATTTTTATAAAAGCTTGATAGCTTTAAGCTCAATATATGAAGTTATATTTGTCTGTATTTCCAAATTCCTTTTACAGGAATTGATGAGAAACTGTGATGAAATTAGAAAAAAGAAGGCAGATCGCAAACAGAAAGGACGTAGAATGGTCATAGAGGAAGTAGATGGTACCGAAAAGACGGTAACCAATGGCAACCAAGCTAGTCTTAACGATGCCAAATCAAAACCTCAAACTATCCCAGTTAGTAGACAAAACGGTATTCACGAAGATCCGAAAAAAATTAAAAACACCAAAATTAAAGAAGTTCCAAAAAAAATGGAAGACATGGTAACAAAAGAGGAAGGGAAGAAAAAAGACGATAATGATATTTGGTCGTTGGATGAAATTGAAAATTTAGTCAACGTTAATGATAAAGTTGATCTCAGCGCCATGGGAATGGGAATCGATAATCCAAATGTGATGCCCCAGAAACCATCTGGGTTTAAAAATAATTATTCCAATTATGATGATAATAATGATGAAGATAGTATCCAAGAATTGGAGGTAGAGAAGCCATCGGGGGTGAAAATTCGAGAGATCACAGATGACGAGGCACAGGAAATCACTGACAGTCAGACAATCCGGGAAATTGCAGATGATGTTAACAAAATGTCTGGTAAAAAAATTACTGAATTGAGAAATGATGAGAAATCTTCAGATTCTGAAAAACCAGAACAGACAGGAGCAGGACCAAAAACAATTTCACCACAGGCACCAGAAGAGAGTGATCAAACAACAGTAGAATTGAATACCATAGAAGAAGCTAAAGCTGATCGTTTTACACGGCCCATATTTAAACAAGAGAAGTTGCCACGGAAACTACTTGCAGTCAAGGAGGAGGGAAGTAATTTATTTCGAACTGGGCAATATGGGAAAGCTATACTACGCTATACTACACTAATAGAAGAACTTGAGAAAGGTAAGTCGTCTTTTCTTATTTTTTTTTAGATTAGTGGGAGTTGTTCAACACATAGCATGCTAATTCTGGGCTTTGATTCTGCTCAAGATATTATATTTTGACTTTTTTCAGCCCGTTTTCCTAAAGACAGGTCAGAAGGCTGACATTTAAAATGGGGAAACAGATGTTTGTGTACATGTTTGTGTTTCTTCCTGACAAATGGAACATTACATATTTATTTGCTGTTAGTCCAACTTTTTTTTGCATTTCATCTTAGATTCCATCCACCAAATTGTGAATTTATCTCTGATGTTTAGCAATAGAGCAGCTTGTTACCTAAAAACAGGACACAGTAAGGCAGCTATGAAAGACTGTGAGAGATCGTTAGAGAATATACCCCACACTATTAAACCTTTATTACGTCATGCAGCAGCCTGTGAACATTTAGAGAAGTAAGTCTTTTAGGGTTTATTTTGAGGTCTCAAGAATAGTAATTCAGCAGCTAACATTGTAGCATTTTCCATATTTTTCTGTGTTTCAAATCTTAATGGTTGTGGTTGTGCCATGTTATATATTTATTTTGTAGGTACCGTCAAGCATATATTGACTACTGGCATATTTTGAGTATAGACTCAAGTGTCCAGTTAGCTCAGTCGGGATCAACCAGGTTAGTTCATTTTGATTGAACAGTTTACATATTTATGGATATGTTTTGGGCATACCTTTACCCATCAACTCGATCAGCCTCTGCAATTGGAACTTAAAGAGTTTCCGCATATATTAACTTTTCCATAAATGAGATATATTCAATAATTTGGCATGCATAAAAAAAACCACCCCATTTTACAATTGTACTTGTCTTATGTGTGAAAGAGTTATCTCCACTGAATTTTGCTTCCATTGTTAGATGTCAGACTATACTTCATCAATTGGATGGTACAATCTGGAGAGAGAAGTTACCTCCCATGGTTACTGTTGCACCTTGGGAAGTTCCTGAAATAGTGCTAGACGATTCTGGCAGTCGGAAGTCAGAGCTAACTCCACCACCTGAAGATTTACCAAATCCAGATTTGGAGTTTGAGGAATGTAAAAAACAGGGAAATGGACTTGTTCAGCTGGTAAATGAGACTTAGAACTCTCTTTTCAGGCCCTTTGGGCCAGACATGGAAAAAGCATTCAGTCTTTTGAATGGAATATTTGTCATGGTCTCTTTTGGAACTCAGGATCAGAAAAGTAGGAATATAACTCACTTTATTTCATTTTATTATATGTAGTTTTTACTGCGAGTCACTCTTATTCAGGACACGAAAAACCAAGATTTTTTTTCTATTTTAAGGGTGATTTTGAGAAAGCTGTAGAATGGTACTGTAAATGTATTGAGTTAAACCCTGAAAACTCTGTTGGGTTCACCAATCGAGCCCATTGTTATCTGAAGTTAAATAAGGTCAATTTATATTTATTTACACAATTAGAGTAGACATAATATGTAGAATTAGCAGAACAAAAACTGGAAATGTCATCCTTTGGGCCAGTTTACATTTCTAGATATAATTTTAATAGAGTTGAAAGGGTTATAGACAAATCAGACATTGCATTTATTGGAAAAAACTGAAACTGAGAAAGTGGGTAGGATACTAAAATTTTATTTAAAGGGACACGTTCGCCATCCATTTGCCCCATTGTACTTTAGTCTCAGAAAGGAGAATTTTTTAACTAATCTTTCACTGAAATTGAGCCGAAAATTTCATGTGTGTAGTCAAAATAGTCCCTCGTCTTTCTTGCAATATTCAGAAATAGAAAGTGAAATTTCTTGTTTGAAGTATATTTGAAGGGATTATGTGATTTTCGTTTAGTTCTAGTACTTCTGAAGACTATTTACATATATTCAAGACCTAAATCAATCCCTGAAAACGGCGAACTATATATTTGAATATGATTTAACTGTTAGTTGATATACAACAACTGTCCTCAATTATTTGTTTCTATGCTGTATCTACAGGCAGCGGAAGCTGTAACAGATTGTAACCAAGCTTTAGCTCTAGATGGTACAAATTGTAAAGCTTTATATAGGCGGGCTCTAGCTCGAAAGGTAAGTCTTATTGTTTGCTTACTATTGTTAATTCTAGGATCCGGGGCTTCAACAAAAGAGGCATAGATAAATAACAAGGAGTAAAAAGATTTTACTTCAACAAAAGAAATCTGATTGGTTAATATTTGAAATAAATTTAAAGTCTCTTTTTGTGATGGAGTCTAAACGGTCCCTGGTTTCAACCTTGTTAAATTTCATACTGAAAATTTTATTTTTTCATTATAATGTAGGTCGAAAAGATACATTTTGATTTATTTTTTACCTGGTTTCCTGGTGAAATGATTAGCCAAAACTGAAATTTAGTGTGACTGCCCTGGCAAAATTTCTCTCGTTGCACACTCCATGGCATTTGCTGTCCTCATAAACTCAATAAGATGCAGAAAAGTGAACTTAAAAAAGGTAACCCAGGTAACAACTCATTATTGTTCTATTATTGTCTTGGCTTCCTAAAAAAAAAGAATATTTTGACCTGTTTCAGATGTTAGGAGAAAAGAAAGAGAGTTTAAAAGATTTGGGTGAAGTTTTAAAATTAGACCCTAAGAATATGGCAGCTAAAAAAGAATTTGATTTTATCATGCAATCGTATAAAGAGGTATGTGTAGATTGTTGCTTGTAGGAAGGGTGCAATTATAGAAATAGTGACTTAAGAGCACAAGATTGTTTGCCTTATTTCATTAGCCCAATCATGTGCTGAAAATAGGATGTGAATTACTATTTTATTTCAGAATTTTCTGATAGCATGCATATGTTTAATTTATAAATTGTTCATAATTGCTAATTTTTGCAATTATTTGCACTTGTTTTAGTTGTTAAGTCTTCAATTCATTGACAAATGCAAAAATTATCTCAAAACATTGGTTTTAAGGTCAGAAAGAAATGATTTTATCATATTTTTTATCTTATAATTTTATTTGAGCTCTATGAGTTGGTAAAAGAAATATTTTGATGACTATATCACTTTATATTTATTCTTCTGCATTAACCCTTCAGGAACAGAAATTAATAAAAGAATCAACTCCACCAGTGGAAATAGAAACCAAGAAAAAATCTCGTAGAATGAAAATAGAAGAGGTAGAGGATGAGGAAGTGTCAATCAAAGGTAAGTGGGTGGAGTTTTATTAATGTGGGTGCTGGTTGTTGAAAGAGGGTGGAGCTATTGAAAAGTGGGAGGAGTTGATTAATTTCCATTGGATAGACAACACAATGCAGATTTTTCATGTTGTAAATTATTTGTATTTGTAGACTCCGTCCACCAAAAGACTAGCTTAATTCAAACAAAAGAGAAATCAAGCAAGAAAGAAGATCAACAATCAAATAATTCTTCGTCAAGGTCCAGTTCTAGAAAATCTTCAGAGGAACCCCCAGAGCAGACAATAAAATCTCAGAAACATAAAAAACAGAAAGATAGATGCAGCAGCGAGAATCTGGTTACCATGGCGACCACAAACCCTTATAAAACAGTGCCCACAATTTCTAGAAAACTTTCCAAGGATGAAGAATTGCAGAAGATTCAAGAAGATCTGGAATGGTTAGATCCAAAACAACCGGATGCCCCACTTTCAAAATCTGCCAAACGTCGCATGAAAGCCAAAGCTAAGAAAACTGGAAGTGTAGAGAGAACTTTGGACGGGGATAGTGAAAATGAATCTGAAGTCAAAATAACGAACAAAAATCAAAATCAATCGGCTACTCATAAAAAGGGTGAGAGTGAAAAAAAATCTTCAAAAGGTTCAACTGATGAGAAGTCAGTAGAAAAACAAACAAACTCTAAATCAAGTGTTGAAGCTACCAAATCTACTGGTGAGACTACGGAGGGTGAAAAATCTGGAAAAAAGAAGAAAAAGTCAGCAAGTAAAGAAAGTTCTCCAGTGGCAGGTCTGCCTGTAGCTCCGTCCTCAAATCCTGTTAAAGGCTTGTCACCGTATGAATTTATGACAGCTTGGAATGGAGTTAAATCTAAAGATGTAGAATGTTATAATAATATATTAAAGCAAGTGCCTCCATCTGATTTACCTAAAGGTAAGGTTCCTTTAAATTCACTACATGACAGTTATATCTTGTTGTGTAAAATTGTTGGTTTTTATTGGTTAATTAAGGAGCAAAGGGAGGGAGCAAAGCTGTCAGTCAAATTGTTGATGTGAAATTAAGAGAGCCAAGTATTAAGATATTTTGCATATGCTGATTGGATGAAAAAATGTATGACCAGTCAGTTTTTCAACCCAACTTTCCCCTGTCCTTGACGGTTGGTGGAGCTGACATTGAAAAAGTGACTTCTTGTTCAACTTGTTACCGGCGTTGCATATTAAATATCCTTCAATTTTAGTGACTGACCAATTAGCTAAGGAGTTTTTGTGCAATTGGCATAAGTATTTTGTAAAGATTTCATACATAAACATCTTATTTTCAGTCATCAGTAATAAGTTGGATGGTGAAATGTTGAGTGTTATATTAAAATGTGTGGAGAAAAACTCAAAAGGTTAGTAGGCCTAGTTTTGGATGAAAAAAAACTAGACACAGTCGGAAATGGTAAAAGAGAAGGCTATTGTCGCTGTCCTGGAAAAATTTTCAGCATTGCACAATCCCTGGCGTTATGGAACCACTCTTTGACTATCTATATGTAATAGATGTTAATTATGTGTTAGATAACAATGTCATGGAGTACATTTTAAATTTACACCACTGCACACTGATATGTGAATATATATTTTAGGTAACAATATCTTGGGTTATAAAATATTAAGAAAATTGACCTCATTGATTATTGATATCATGTGTATTATATATTTTAGATGACAATGTTCTGAGTTTTAAAATGTTGAAAAATTTACCAAAAATAAAACGGTTCTCCACCATTGCCATGATGATTTCACCAGATGAGAAAAAGAGTGAGTAATCTTGTATTAGGGAACATTCTAATGAATATTCATGATATCATTTGATTTCAAACCAGCCTCTCAACACACTTCTTGATATTCATGTATACAGTTTGTTTTTGGAAATATGCACACACACACATAAAAAAGTTTTGATTATTGGTTATATTTCAAAGCCCCAAATGAACCTTGTTGAATTTGATGAACAACAATCCCATTTATTTATTGATTAAGGTATGTGGTTTACATGACATTGGGGGCATGGTTTAAATTACATTTGGTTGACATTGACAATGCAACAAATTTGATATAGTATATGGAACAAAACTTGTATTTTGTAGATCTGAAGAATGTGTTCAATGAATTGAAGAAGTCTGAGAATGAATCAAAGTTTTCAGCCAAGGATGTGGACTCTCTACAAACATTATATTCAATAAAATAAGACCGGCAATAAGCCTCATCAGTATTGCCATAATTTACTTTAAAAATGTAGTCCAGCAAAGATATTTGTGCACATTGATATTTGATTCAAAACACACACACTAGCAGTCTACTTTATGTTAAGGTGTAACATAACTTGGTGGTAAATTTACATTACTACAAAAACTGATATCTTGATTTTATTGCATTGTTATGAATCATTCCTGGATGTGTACAAATATTTTTTCTATGAATATGCCATATTTTGGGAAATATTTGCAATCCTATCATCTCATTATGTGCCTAAAATTTGTTTTTCTGTCATGAGGTTCAAGGTTGAAGATGCTCATATACATTACTATGTTACATTACATTTTTGGATATCAAATCCTCATCAGGAAAATCAGTATTATTAAAGACACTTGTTTTGGATATCAAATGGAAATGGGTATTTGGACCAGGCATATATGACTTCCTAATATTTAAGGAACAAATTTATATATTCAAAAAGTTTGAACTTTAACCTCTAGTTGAATCTTGATGCCCCCTCCCCTATAATTTCAAGGTCTGTTTTATTCCTGACACTATACAGTACAACAAAAATATAGAAAGGAGCAAAGTTGCATAGATTATACATACTTGCTACTGTAGATGACACGGCACAATGTTCTTGAACACATAAAATCAAAATGGAAAAATTTCTTTTCATGGATATGTCGTGTCATCTGATATGAAGACACTGCAGCAATATTTTATTGTCATTATAATTTATTTAGAAAGTTGCTTTTATGGAGTGGCATTATGTTTGTTGTACCATGTCAGATCTGGTGTATAAAGAACTGACATAGTGACAAAAGTCTGTACATCATGATGTGTTATTTATAACTTGTTAGAGTGCCATATTAAAGTAATTTGTGATATGAACTTTTCATTCGGCTCCTAATTTTTAGGTGGCTGAATATATCTTCTTGCGAAGAAACTGTCATATGAATTGAAAAAATGCCAGTGATATGTCATATAGAAATTTAAAAATGTGATTAAAAACACATTGAGTGGGCTTGCTTTCTAGATAAGTGGATTTAAAAGTTCACAATAGATTATGTATAAGTTGATCTTCATTTTGAGATGGAGTTTGATCAGCCGACTATGAATATTTTGAATGGTTGACTATTGTTCTAGATAGATTTGATTGGTTGACTCTTTTTCAAAATAGATTTTTTTGGTTATACCATCTTTCACAGAGTTGTATTGGTTGTTTTGAATTATTGTAAAATTGTGTTGAACTGATTGTTTGTTTTTCCATAAGATTTGTAAATAAAATAATATATTTAGATGGAGGCATTATTTCAGGATGCTTGTTTGGTAACCTGGTGCCTTATTATTGAAAACTTAAGGAAGGTAAAATCCCGATATTTAAGAAATACAGTAATCTTATTTGATAATAATAAATGACATAAAATTGATTTTAGTGATTAACCAATCAGATGACTGGAACACTCAAATCATTGGCAAAAGTTAAGTTTAAGAGAATAAGGACCCTGTTCTTGTCAGTGATGCATTTTCGGACTAAGTATTGGTTGATGGTATGAAGTAAAATGCACACTCTTAATCACTCTTAATCACATAAATTTAACTGAAGATATCCTAACTCTAGATGTCAGTCAAAATTTAGCCACTGCTACTTAGAGGAAAATGTTTTATACATCTGTGCTGTTATTTAAAATGTTACATGATTGAGAATTTATTCCTGAATTTAATTTTCACTTTATAGAGAATTTAGTCAGTACTGAAAAAGAAGTTAAGACTTTTCCTACTAATTGGACCCAGGGACTTGGAAAAACCTACGGAAGCGTCCTGGGGCCATATTATCAGAAGAAAAAAATAACTAGATTTTCATTAATTTTAACTTACTATGTCGAAATTTTACTATTTAATTTTAATTTCGAAAACTTTTCTCAGGATTACATCAAAATCATTTCGTCCATTATACTGTACGATGGAACCCAATTAAATTTAGCACTGTACATGACTGCATAGATGGTTTTAGTCGAAATATTATTTCGTTGCACGCGTACAAGACAAACAATCATCCGTACATAACTGCAGATTACTATATGTCTGCCATCAAAGAACACGACGGATGTCTAGACAGGATTCGATTTGATTTCGGGACCGAGAATGGTGTAGTAAAGGAAATGCGTATGCAACTCAGAAGCAGAGGTCGTGATTGCTTTTCAGATGAGATTCAATTCTTGATGGATATATTCTGGAAAATACAGCCTGATGGTTACTTCAGGGGAACATTTCTAGATAAAAGTCTTGTACAGTTCTGTTTTATGGGACTTTTGCAAGTAAGTATATTATATTAAAAAGATAATAAGGAAATAGATAAAACATCTTCATTTTATAAGTATAAAGCCATTTTTCTTGGACCTAATAGATATAGTGGGACTGGATAACGTTGCTAAGCGCTCACCCCAATGGAATTTCGCTGTTAATTGGCTAATAAGGAACTTCCACATTTAGCAGTATTTATTCAATCCTTAAGGACATCCATTCTCTACTTTCCATATCTATATATATGAAAATACGACAACCCATCTTTAAATTTGACACCATTTTAGCAAGGATTACCACGCAGATCTATCTTGCTACTTTAAATCAATCACACACACCTATTTTCAAATAACAGTACTGTCGATATAACTCTTTTTCAGGAAGAACTAGACAAGATTTCCAACGTCTGGAATAACCACAAAATCCGAAACGGAAGAAAAAATACAGCTTTACCAAATGGTCAACCGTATTTAATGTACAATATGCCAGATATATATGGTGGTGTGGAGTGTAAAAAAGTAATCGAACAAGATATTTACCATACTTGTTAAGGTTGTTTTTGCCAAATGGAAACCTTTGTAGTGATGAAGTGTTTAAACTTTGTTGCATCATTGTTGATGATAACAATTATACCCACAGACATTCAAAATGCTCTGAATTTGTATGTCTTTGCGCATTGAAATAACGTAACTTATGTAGTAATGGGATTAAAATACATTTAAATTGTCGTATTACATTCAGTCTGCATGTGACAAAATATATTGCACAAAACTCAATCTAACCACTTTTGTGTATGGGATTGGTGGGGGTGGAGGGTCTTAGTGGTGTGGCATCCAGATGGTTATGTTATTTCGTCCTAATTTAGAAATTTTTGAAATAGACCTTATGTGCCCTCCAAACATTTCCAGATCGGTCGTTAAACCTCAATTCTCTTGATTACTCTAGAAAACTTACATTTTTAATATTCAGTTCGTCGATTGGTCAATCATGGGTGCTTGCCATGAAATCGGCATTAAACCCTTTTCCATTTCCAACTGTCGAGGGATCTTTGACGTGCACAGCCAGAAGCACGCGGGGCAGGAATTTTATCTGTTGTTTTTTAGAATTAAGTTCCCTATGTCATTAAAATGGAATGCATTGGAGTTTTACACCCTACACTACTATAGTAAGTGTAGGGGGTGTAGAGTGAAGTACTAGCAGTGTTGAATGATTTAATTATTATCTATACTACTATGCATAGCTGTACAATACATCACTATACACTACTACTATACGCCACTCTACACTACTACTATACATCATTCTGCACTACTATACATCACTATACACTACTACTATACATCGCTCTACACTACCTTACGCTACTCTACACTAATATACATCATTCTACACTACTAGTATGTCGAAATTAAATAATCAATCGGTTTAATTTCAACGTAGTAAGTTAAAATTAATGATAATTGTTGATATGGCCCCAGGACGCTTCCGTAAAAAACACTTAAAAACACTCCAGAAATATTTTTTTTTAGTTACAAGGGACGCCTGCACGAAATGTGCTTATACTCTTCCCATGTTAAAACACGAAATTCAACCTTCTACAACTTTTTTCAAGAAATCTCCTTGAAAACTTTCCAATATGTCGAATGAAAGCCTGACTGATCCTCAATGTCTCCTAAAAAATTCAATATATGATGACCATGAAAATTTTAAGCAACTAAAATTGAAAGTAGACTACTACCGGTTATACTCATCCGCTAGAATTTGGCAGTTCCCAAAACGACTATTTTTAGAATTAGCCTTCCGCCTTTAGGCCTCTCATCATCTCACCAAATCTTAAAGATAATGCAATTTCAGACATCAAATTCCACATCTAGATCAAAAATTACCCAAAAATAGGCATGCAAAAACACCAAAAGGGAGAGAGAAAGAAGATTTCTAAAAATAATAGCCTGGACTGCCTGGACTACATTCGTATACAATCAACCTAACTTTAAGCTAACTTTTCCATCTAACTTTGCCAAATAAACCGATTTGGCCCATGTTTTGGGTTTTTCCTACTAATTCGACCCCAGGGAGTCGAAAAAACACATCAAACCGAATTAAAAACAAGTAGAGAAAAAAATAGAATTTTTTAAGTTACAAGGGACTGCTGCACGAAATGTGCTTATACACAAATAAATTTTTATTTTGAAAACTTACCAAGCTACAAAGCTGCAATTTGGCACACATATGCACCTGGGCCCCCTACACATGTGGAAAGAAACAGAACAGAGAAATCTCCCATAGGGAAAAAGTTAGCCCCGGAAAAGTTGCCGATATTCGGCTGTTATAGGCCATATAGACGGAAAACGTGCAATAGCTAACTTTGCCAAATAAACCGATTTGGCCCATGTTTTGGGTTTTTCCTACTAATTCGACCCCAGGGAGTCGAAAAAACACATAAAACCGAATTAAAAACAATTAGAGAAAAAAATAGAATTTTTTAAGTTACAAGGGACTGCTGCACGAAATGTGCTTATACACAAATAAATTTTTATTTTGAAAAGTTACCAAGCTACAAAGCTGCAATTTGGCACACATATGCACCTGGGCCCCCTACACATGTGGAAAGAAACAGAACAGAGAAATCTCCCATAGGGAAAAAGTTAGCCCCGGAAAAGTTGCCGATATTCGGCTGTA
>NW_008707411.1:0-1205 GCF_000327385.1 Lottia gigantea
GATTTCAATTTTTGAAATATATGTAAAATATTGTTATAGGGCAGTGATTTCAATTCTCAAATGATAGGAATTATGAAATATTATTATAGGAAAATACAATCGAGCTGCGATTTCAATTAAAAACATACAGTTATAGGATAGGATATTTTCGGGCAAAGATACGATTTCATTATTAAATGTGAAAACAGATACATTATTAGGCATTGAAAAGAAAATTTATTAACGAAAGTGTTACATCATTCTGGCGAAATTTGAGAAGAGAAATCCGGCTGTTCAAATTTGTTTTTCTTGTGTACACACAAAAAACTCTTAAATTAATTCTGAAAAGTATTTCAATGTTGCTGTATGGTTAAAATCCCCCTATTGTGGAAAGCAATGTGGTCATCATCCCAATCATAGCATAGATTTACAATTAATTCACTATCTCATTATTACACATATCTCACTTGTTACATTTTCATAACACATTTAATATCTGTGACAAACATTTCCCTTATTACATATAGCACAATGTTACATAAACACAAATTACATATAACATATTACCGGGAATTACCCTTAATATATTTTCTCAATGTTATTTCAGACCATCGAGTATTGCTTTACTGTCTGTATTTATGTTGATAACAATGAATATTTTGTGGTTGCATCATTGTAACCATTGTAGAAATTAAACGAATTAGGTTGGACATTACAACGGGTCTTAATTTGTTCTGGAAAGATATCTGAACTCCTTCTCTTTCATCCTATACGGTATTCATGCTTTTTTTTCAAACCTTGGAAAATTGAAGTTATCCAATCTGGTTTTAATACGTTTTGTGTTGTAGTAACCTGTAGAATAAGATAACAAAAGAAAAGACCAGACCTGTATTATTTAATCAAATTGGAGGTTATTTTGGATAATTATCATCTGTAGTTTAACTATGACCAAATTTAGAAACTTCATCGATTGAAAGTGTCTATTACATGATAAATGTTAAAGTGAAACATGCTCTGCTTGTGTTTCTTGATGCCTCGGACTTACCACTAAAGTGATTATAGAATAATTGGGCCTGGGTTTCATATATAGATGCTTTAACTTTTATATCAATGACTTTAGCGTCTGTTAATTTTGAATTTGTCTTTTAGTGAAAATATAAATTTAAACACATTTTGTCTAGAATTATCTAATGCTTTCTCATAATAATGCTATTGAGGTTTTAGTC
>NW_008707412.1:0-4235 GCF_000327385.1 Lottia gigantea
ATTTCACAACCTGAAGCTGAAGTAGATAATGATTTACTGGTTAGTATAGTCATCTTTTTCTATAAGAATTTGCTCTTCAGCTGTCCAATGATTGTCCATTTGACAATGGGTTTATTTTAGCTTGGGACTGGGGTTTCTGAGATGGAAAGATATATCGTGTTTAAATGTGACAATAATTTTGAGAACCTGTGTGTTTGTCACTGTGCCAGTGACAGTGGATGGAGTTAAAACATATTTTGTTAATCCTGTTATCATACCAGAATTTTCCCCATCACACTTGCCACATCTCCATGAATATATAAATGTTGTATTGTTGTAACACAGGATGAAGATCGTGCTAGTTATGATGATATTTCTAGTGAAGATGATATGATAGCTGCTGAAGTTGATGAATTACAGGTAACATGCATTCTGGTCTGAAACATGCCGATCTTTGACATCAATAGCATTAACTCGTAAAGATTGTTAATCTGACAAGATTTTCTTCAAAACTAATGTCATACATCTATACCTAAAGCAGGTATGAAAATGTTACAGCTGAATTGTGGAGGTCAACCAAAGTGAAAGCTTGAGTTTTATCAAGATTTTAACTATCATTAAATGCCATTATCTTGTGAAAGTCTTATTCCATGTTCTATTATTTATAGGGTATTGAACTCTATGATATAAGTGAAGATCCATGGAATTTTATAACTTCCAGTTTTAATCCTTTACAAAGTGAACTTATTCCTCTTGAGGTAAGTATCTTTCTTTTTTCTTTCTTTAAATAAGTTTAATTTTGTTTTATAGAAGCAAATTATGTTATTTCAATGTTTAAAAATCTTACACTATTTAATTTCAGTGTAATGAAATTCCTAATGTTTTTTATGAAATTCTTGTTTCATTTCAGTGTTATGAAATGCTTACTTTTCATTCAGTATGAAAAAGAACATGATATCAGTGTTTATAAAATTACTTGTATTCAGTGTAATGATATTCCTTAATTTCAGTGTTATAAAATTACTTGATTTCAGTGTTATGAAATTCCTTAATTTCAGTGTTATAATATTACTTGATTTCAGTGTAATGAAATTCCTTGATTTCAGTGTTATAAAATTACTTATTCTCAGTGATATGTTATTCCTACTTATTTCAGTAATATGAATTTCCTCCTTCATTTAAGCACTATACAAATTCTTCTTTATTTTAGTGTTATGAAAGCCCAGCTTTATGTAAGTTTGAAGTGGAGAAGAAGGCTAGTGATATACTAGATATCAGTGACAGACCAACAGAAGCTGAAAGTATATTAGACCTAATAAAGCAATTTGCAGATGCGCCACATCACGACAAGTAAGATTTCTCTGATTTTTTATGAAGGATATCTTAAAATAAAAGGTTCTCATTGCCATTTGGATAGCAAGTAGTATTTTTATTTATTAGTTGAATTATTTGATTTTAAAAAGATAGATAGTGAGTTATATTTAAATCTGCTCGTTTTGATGATTTTATTAAATAACAATACTTTTTAAAGCTACTCTTTAATGATTTGATTAAAGAACATTGCTCAGTAATTAGACCTTATAATAGTAGAAAATTGATAGTGAGTTGTATTTAAAACTACTCTGTTTAATGATTTGATTAAAGAACACTACTCAGTAATCAAACAGTAATAAAACTCTAATATATAGTACAAAATTAATAGTGAGTTGTATTTAAAACTACTCAGTTTAAGATTAGATTTAAGAACACTGCTCAGTAATCAGACCTCATAATAGTAGAAAATTGATAGTGAGTAGTATTTAAAACTACTCAGTTTAATGATTTGATTAAAGAATACTACTCAGTAATCAAACAGTAATAAAACTCTGATAATTACAGTAGAAAATTGATAATGAGTTGTATTTAAAACTACTCAGTTTATGATTAGATTAAAGAACACTACTCAGTAATCAGACCTTATAATAATAGAAAATTGATAGTGAGTTGTATTTAATGAACACTACTCAGTAATCAAATTGAAAAATATAATAGTAGAAAATTGATAATGAGTTGTATTTAAAACTACTTAGTTTAATGATTTGATTAAAGAACACTACTCAGTAATCAGACCTAATAATAGTAGCAAATTGATAGTAAGTGGTATATTTAAAACTACTCAGTTTTGATTGAAGAACAATACTCCGTAATCAAATCTTATAATAGTATAAATTTGATAGTGAGTTATATTTAATGAACACTACTCAGTAATCAAATTGATTAATAATGAAAAAAAATTGATAGTGAGTTGCATTTAAGCATTAATGAAATGATGATAATGAAATGATGATAATGAAATGATGAACGTTATAACTCATTTCATTTTCAAATAATTTTTATTAAATTTTTGCTACAACTGCAATATTTAGAACAACTCCTGTGATCCAAAGAACACGTATTTAAAATTCTATAGCCTATTTGTTACAGAATAAACTGATTAATTCCTCATTTTATTTGTAGATGGGTAGAAAGTATGGAATCTCTACCAACACTGTTTGATAATGGTTTAACTTATCTTATTATAAAAGAAGATAATACAGGTAAGCTTAGTTTAAAATGTGCTAAGGGTCATTTATGATGGCAAGCTTTCCAGTAAAACACATGTTACATCATTTGGTTTTATTTGTTATTGCATTGTGAGAAACTCTGAGCAACATGTTTCAGGTTTTGTTCTCTGATTATTTATGAAAATAAAGAAAATACATTTGATTTGCAGCTGTAGTAGAAAAGATTATAGAATGGACTATGGAGGGAGTTGATTTAGATAAGGCAATGAAACAACCAGAATCAGCTTTTAAAGTTCGACATTTAAAGATGGGCATTAAACTAACTGGTGCTTTAACCTCATTTAGTCCTGATTTTGCTAAGAAACTAATAGTAAGTAATATTTTCTTAATATATTCCAATAACATTTACTTTGACTGGCTTTGATCCTGAAAATGTCAAGGGATAATTATGTAAAATTTTCCATTAATAAGGTTTTATTTCTTTAGATTAAATTTTGTTTATGTTTCGTTGTTATATTACGCCCTGATTTGAATGGAGGTTCTTGAACATTTGTTTTGTTATTTTTATAGCTAAAAGATATCCAACATAAGCTAATAAACCTATTTGTCAGTCCTTATATGGCATTTAGTGTAAAATTGCTGATAGTACAAGCATTAGATAAAACTGTCCGGTTTATTGATGGATTAAATTGGTTTCTCGGGACTCATACTAATCAAATACCAAATAAACAAACTTGTTATCAACGTGTACTGGAAATCATGATGGGAAAACAGGTAAATTAATTTTCTCGTAATTTTTTTTATAAAGAATCTGAAAGTCTTTTAAAAGGATAGTAAAGAGGTTTTCTAAATGCTTATATCACATAAGACCTTTGGATTAGTGACGTCATAAAACACTTAGTTTTAGTGGAATTGCAGGAACCTCAGAATGGTGCAAATTAATGCTATCAGTATCCCCGATACATATATAAAATTTAGAAAACCTCTCTATAATCCCTGTTGTACTGATCTCTATGAAACAGCTATACATTAAGCATCAATATTGCTTTACCAGCCATAAGGACTAGGTCTTCAACATTTGTATATGAAGTTAACTTTTGTTGCATCTTGAATGCCAAGATAAAACTTGACATCCTAGCACTGTGTGTAAGAAATATCATACCAAATATTTGGAATAATCAGCCCTTGATGAAAAGAGTAATATATTTGTTGGGCTTTACTTATAATCTTCATGTGTCAGCTCTATACCAGCTCTATTCCAGCTCTATACCAGCTCTATTACAGCTCTATACCAGCTCTTATACCAGCTCTATTCCAGCTCTATTCCAGCTCTATGATATATTGTTTTCATTGTAGTTGGTTAGAACAACAGTAGCACTATCCTGTTTTCTTAAGAAAATTCATGTTTTTGAAGTTCTAAAGAATTTTTCAAGAACCGTAACAAAGTGAGTACCAATATGTCTTTAAAATAATTTGATGACACAGTTTCCAGTGTATGGAAATTTACTAAGAAGAAAAAAAATAAATGGTGCCAGACAGCTAAAAATTAGATTCCATCTGCTAACAAAGATGTCTTTGTTAACAAAACATTTTTAATGATTATTCAATATACCAAATTTTATTCTATCTTTCAGTATCGTCAACAGTTCATCAACTAATGAAGATAGTGAATCGGTACCGAAGTCTGATGGAACAGATATAGAAATGGAACAA
>NW_008707412.1:8379-10092 GCF_000327385.1 Lottia gigantea
TTGACTGCAAGAGACATGTTTCAAAGAATGCAGCGATTTGATTGGATTGTATTCCAGTGAATACAGTCTACTATAGCCATTGAAAGACAGACTGAAAACATTAAGGCTTATTGTTTACAGACTTTCCATCAAGGACTCTGATTGACTGTGTTAGCTAATGTACAATCCAATCAAATAGCAGCATTTATGAATTTCTGTAATTAAAGAAAGGTGGCTATTGCGGTCAAGGTATAAGACAAAGTTGGTTATAGCTTAACATTGTGAAGATGATCCTTATGTTGCATGAATTGTAACTAAGATATCAGATGGTCTTAATTTCGTTGCAATAATGAGAATGGTAATTCCATTCACTCTTTCTCTATTTAGAAATAAATACCAAATTAACAGAAATCCAGGATTGGTTGGCACCGTGTCAGAAACAGTCTTATGGTTACGAGGGTCTGTCTAGTATGATCAATTTATTAAAACATACATCAGAAGAGATCCAGAAACAACCCATGCCTTTAGTGACAGTTTTACGTCTGCTACACAATCTAGCTATACCATCTGATACTAGATTCCCTGATGGTAAGATTTTTTTACTGTTACTCTTTGAGTTTCCATAAAGAATTCCTGTGTCTGGCATAGAGGTAGCATGGGCATTAATCATTTTAAGGTTGGAATACTCTTGAAATTTGGCTAATGTATCTGCCCTGATAAAATTTTCCCTTATTGGCTACTGAAGGTAGTAGGGACATTCAGCAACTTTTGTCATGCAAATTTAGAGTGGAATTTTGTAAAATTTCTTCCCACAGTAGTTCAAGGGTCAAAATCGGTGTGTGTGGTTTTGATTTATCATTTTAAGGTTGGAATACTGTTGAAAATTGGCTGTTACCCTGATAAAAAATGTTCCTTTATTTTCTGCTGAAGGTAGCTGTAAAACATTTTATACCTATTTTGTTATTGTAGAAAATCCAAAAGAGTTAAAGTATAAATATGCTCTAATAGAACTATATAGTGCTGATTGTTTACCAATATTAATGACAATACTACAGGTAAATATTACATCCTCTTCTGTTTATTTACTGAACATTTAGATGCCAATATAACCAGCTTTGTGGAATCTCCACATAGTGATATAAGATGTTTGAAATGCAAGAAAATGTCCTGTCCTTAGTGTATCATTTAGGAAAATAAATATATATTTTAAAATATTGTGAATGGGTTTTGTACAAAATCCCTGAAACTAGGGTAGTAACTGCTGTGAGTTTGTTCCTCTGATGTGCACAGACTGGAACACTGGATATATTGACGCCTTATCACTTTTTATACGCCCACATCTCTCTATGTGGTCGATCTGTCCGTCCGTCAACATTTGCTTGTAAACGCTGTAAAAACTAGATTTTTTGATGGCATCAAATGAAATTCGGGGTATGTATACATATTCATAAAACGAAGATCAAGTTCGAATTTGAGCTATTTTCGTACGTTAGAAGCAGAGTTATTGCCCTTGTCCCAAAATCTTGAAAATTTACCATCCGCATGCTGTGGTAGGCGTATATGACTGTGGTCCACTATCTTTACTAACATGTGATGGGCAACATTTTATACAAACATATGTATATATTCTTAATCCATTGCAACAGGAAAAACATGAAAATTAATGACCTTACTATAACATTGATTGAAGTATTTATTATTTGTAGAAAATGAATGATAAAATGATGAGACCAT
>NW_008707413.1:0-1204 GCF_000327385.1 Lottia gigantea
CAAGCTCCGACCCTCTATCAATCTTCACAATATCGAGCTACGACCCTCTATCAATCTTCACAATGCCAAGCTCCGATCTTTTATCAATCTCCACAATGTCGAGCTACATCCCCGTATAAATCTTCACAATGTCAAGCTCCGACCCTCTATCAATCTTCACAATGTCCAGCTACAATACTGTATCAATCTTCACAATATCAAGCTAAGATACTGTATCAATCTTCACAATATCAAGATACGACCCTCTATCAATCTGCACAATGTCAAACTACGACCCTCTATTAATCTTCACAATGTCAAGCTACGACCTTCTGTCAATCTTCACAATGTCAAGCTACTCTATAAATCTTCACAATGTCAAGCTACGACCCTCTATCAATCTTTACAATGCCAAACTCCGACCATTTATAAATCTTCACAATGCCAAGCTACGACCCTCTGTCAATCTTCACAATGCCAAACTCCGACCATTTATAAATCTTCACAATGTCAAGCTACGACCATCTGTCAATCTTCACAATGTCAAGCTAGGTCCCCGTATAAATCTTCACAATGCCAAGCTACGACCCTCTATCAATCTTCACAATGCCAAACTCCGACCATTTATAAATCTTCACAATGTCAAGCTACGACCCTCTGTCAATCTTCACAATGTCAAGCTACTCTATCAATCTTCACAGTATCAAGCTACTCTATCAATCTTCACAATATCGAGCTACGATCCTCTATCAATCTTCACAATGCCAAGCTACGACCTTTTATCAATCTCCACAATGTCGAGCTAGGTCCCCGTATAAATCTTCACAATGCCAAACTCCGACCATTTATAAATCTTCAAAATGTCAAGATACGACCCTCTATCAATCTTCACAATGCCAAGCTACGACCCTCTATCAATCTTCACAATGCCAAGTTACGACCCTCTATCAATATTCACAATGCTAAGCTACGACACTGTATCAATCTTCACAATGTCAAGGTACGACCCTCTATCAATCTTCACAATGTCAAGCTCCGACCCTCTATTAATCTTCACAATGTCAAGCTACGACCCTCTATCAATCTTCACAATGTCAAGCTACGACCCTCTATCAATCTTCACAATGTCAAGCTACGACCCTCTATCAATCTTCACAATGTCAAGCTACGACCCTCTATTAATCTTCACAATGTCAAGCTACGACACTGTATCAATCTTCACAAT
>NW_008707414.1:0-1204 GCF_000327385.1 Lottia gigantea
TTCAGATATGAAAGACCATCAACTTGTTTGAAAGTGACAGAAAACTCTGAAATAGTGCTGGCTAACTTGACAATTCTTTTCATTCTTATAAACCTTATTGTCCTATCAAGCTGGGTGTACAAAAATAGGAAGTAAAACTCCAAATTTTGCTCAAAAATGTCTAAAAAAATATTCTTATGTAAAACTTTCTTTGAAGTGATTGATATATTGATATAGAGTCATGATGATGTATTGAACTGAGAGGTTCGTTAGGCTAATTAGCACTAATTATGATAACTTAATTAACCCAGTTTAGTATTTGTCACTAGTAAGAAAGGGGACCAAGGTTGTTCACAGTTTGAAGAAGAAAGATTTCAGGTGTTTTGATATTATTATTATTTGTGGTGATTTTTGTTTTTCTGTTCCAATTCAACTTCTTATGAGGAAATATTTTTAAACTTTTGAATGAGGTAAGCTAGATATTTTATAAAGGCTTGAAAACAGATTTTACCAGCTTCACAATATCTTCTACATTGTGAATGAAATTAATCCTGGTGACGGCTTTCAGTTCCTTTCCCCCTTTATTTGTCATGTCTAGTGATTGTAGCTTTAGTGGCAGTACAAGACCTCAATTTGTCCTGAGTTGAACTGTTGTCTGCTAAGACAGTTAGGGCCGTGGGTTGGAATCCTCTATCTGAGATATTCCGATGCCACTGTCAGGGCTTCCGAATGTCAATAACACTAGTAGCCAGATTGATTGTGTATTTGTGGTTTGACAGTGTAAACATTCCCTGCCTTAAGAAATTGAAACAATCCACCTTAGAGAGGTATTGATGAACATGATGTAATCTCTAAGCTGTTTATATAATATAATTAATGAATAAAAACAGTGATTTGATCAATCCTATTGTTATTAATATGATTTTGAAGGTATTATCAAGAGATTTGTAGTTTTTTTAACAAGTTTTAACAAGATTTTACTGATCTGTTGGGATTGAGAGGTTCTATTTCTGTGTGGTAATTCTATGTATAATTTTAGCTCTGGAATGTTTAACACTGCTATCTGTTTATATCAATCAAAAATATTTTATAGTTTGATATTATTATTATTTTGAACCGTTTTTTGAGATTTATTGGGAAGTAATTTAACTTTGCTAAAATGCGATGCGTTAGATATCGCCATAGAAACGTCAAATATAAGGTATTCCTGTTTATTCATTTCATG
>NW_008707415.1:0-1203 GCF_000327385.1 Lottia gigantea
ATTGAATATTTCCTTCACCAACTCTTAGACACATGAAATCTGGCAACTCACTTCGTAAATTACATTTGACAAAAGCACTCATTTAAGATCCTCTATAAAAGGATTATTTTTTCGCAATGTAAATTTTTTTAACTGTGATAAATGTAATAATGTAATCATAATGCAATCATTACACTATCATTAAGATCTAAAAGGAAACGCTGTCTGGAGAGGGGCTTAACCAATTTCTTGAGATTTATAAATCCTCCTAGTATATGTTGCAACTAGTGTCAGGATTCCTAAAAAGACATTATCAAATGTAAGAGAAGGATGAATTAATCAAGCAGGATCAGTCCCAAAACAATAACATTAATTAAATAATAAAGCATAATTTTATGGTATACCAATCCAATACATATACCGTATATTTCCGTGTATAATGCGCAGGTTTTTACCCTGAAAAGGGATACACACAGAAGGGATGCGCACTATACATAATTTTTGAGTTTTTTTCCACATCGAAAATACCGCGAATCGATGTTGATCATTTGAAGATAGAAATACAACACGTTTTTTTTTTTTCGTAATAAAAGAAGACAGAAATATTAATTTCTGTAAATACAGTTTTTGATTATTTAACATATAAATATATCTAAACCTCAATCATTTAATGGTTAGTTTTGTCTAATGAATCAAGATTCATATCGTCGTTGCGCTTCAATAACCTCGTATCTCAGAATTTATAGGTTTTCAGGAGAAGAAAAAAACTGGTTTTTTTTGTCAGTTTTTATCTTATTGATCCCATATTTGACACATCGACAACGAAAAGAAATGCATATTTGCTGAATTTAGTTCCATGGAATTGAAAAAACAATAGGAATCACGATACGAGATACGATGTTTAGTCATATTAGTTGAATCGAGATACGATATATTTCTCTACATACGATTATTCAACACCCAACATAAAGCTGATTTTAGGGAGATACGATATTTTATCAACACCACCATTACTACAAAATGAGCTTATTAAGTTAGGAAATGAAAATAGTGACTGGTTGAAGATGTGCACAATCGGGATAAAATGGATATTAGTTGAAATCGTAGTTTTATACGATGGTGACAATTTTATATCTTCTCTTATGAAACCCCACTTGGAACATGCAGGGAATGCCAACACCTAATGTCACACTGCGATTGAGTTTTTAAGCTCGGCATGCAATT
>NW_008707416.1:0-1203 GCF_000327385.1 Lottia gigantea
TCGCGTACTATAATGTTATAATGCTATAAGGTGAATTTTTCTTTGTAGGTATCAGTTCATTTGGGATCAGAAGAAGGTCATCCACTAACTGTAGACATCAGTGATCTGGGAGACCAGTATGATCGACTCTGGGTTCAAATCGCAGCTCAACCTGATGATGCTATTTATGGTGGTGGGGAACAATATTCTTACCTTAATCTCAGAGGACTACAATATCCCATCTGGACTAGGGAGCAGGGTAAGAAAGATCACTGTAGCCAATAGACTTGGTTTGCAGGTATCTGAACTGGCGATGGGAAAGGGGATAGAGGTTTTCCACCAAGGACCAGCTGGTAGGACCCTTAGGAACCTAAGTGGCTTTCCTTGTAATACCATTGATAAGGGATTTGACCGAGGCTCAGCTGATAGGATCCCTAGGAACCCAAGTTGCTATCCATGTAATACCATCGCTGAGAAGTTCCCAGAGGACCCGCTGGCCGGACACATGAGCCTAAGTTGTTATTTTTTTTTTAAATCAATGCCAAGACAATCATAGATCTTACGAACGTAAGGTTGGTTAAGTGTCATCTAACGCTTCTTAAGACGTAAAACTCCACTCCATAAAAAAGATCATTTTTGCTTCAGGAATTGGCAGAAACAAAAGTGATATCGTAACGTTTGTAACAGATTTACGGCATTCCGGAGGGGACTACTTCACCACATACTTCCCACAACCAACTTTCTACAGCAGTCAGAAATACTACTTCCATCATGGAGGTTCCAACTACGCCATCTTGGATTTTGGTCATCGAGATTTCCATGAGGTTTTCATCCAGGGTAAACCAGGACGGCTGTATTTCAATACTGGCAACTCTTTTGATGAACTGGTCACCAAGCTGAACCCTTTGTGAAGGTGTTCTTCCAAGTTTTGCAGTGCCTCCATCATTTGGCAATCCTTACCCTTCAACAGCAAGGCCAACCAGCGTTTACCTTCAAACGCAAAGTCTCTGAGTTGGACAGTTTTATCCGTCCAGCAATGAAAACATCAGCTGTCGACGCGAATATTAGATCCCTCAATCGGACATGGCTCTGTAAGGTTACGCAGGTCCTGATCGACCATTACCAAACCACACTTCAAGAGAAGCTGACCACCATTCGTACCAAGTCTTTGTCATCACCTGCCGTCGACCGCATCGTTTCTCATGCCCTGTCCTGGGCCCGTCG
>NW_008707417.1:0-1204 GCF_000327385.1 Lottia gigantea
AGAAACAACGGCCCTTTTCAGGGCCACCTAAAATCTCCCAAAAAGAGTGAAAACAGTCTTTTCATACAACTAAATCAAAGCGAAAAATAGAAAAAATGTCCTCCAGCCCCCTACCCCCAAACTGTCAACAAACACCCTTGTCTATAGAGAAAAATTGAAAAGATGTATAGCTATAGTTATAGCGTTTGAAAATGAGTTTTGTGTATGTAGAGGCTATTCAGTATACTGTTATCACAAATCACACCTTACACCCTACCGATCAACCCTAAACCCCATGAAATTTACAAATTTTTGCCCCACTGCCCCAAAATCGTTTTTCTATCACTGAATTCTGTTGTGTAGGCTACTATTGAATTTTCTGCAGTCGTACGACTGTTTCAAGTTAAGAAATGTGAGGGCCTCTCATAGGTCCGCGCTCGCGCCATACGTTTACAATGGCAAGCGATAAAGCTAGTGAAGTGGGTCAAATTAAAACCTTTCCCCTTGCCTTATTTTGAAAATTTAACCAATTTTGACTATTGGGAAAGATGTCTTAGGCTCAAAACCCCATTTCAACGCGAAAGAAGGATTTTGAACGTATCAGGTATTTGGTCAAATTCGTAAAATCAAATGTGAGGGCCTCTCATAGGTCCGCGCGCGGCATTCATATAGTCAGGCTAAAAATTTTCGAATCATTATTCAGTTTACGTTACAAGTGTAAGTTGAACTTGTATGGCTCGGAATGAAGGAAAAATGGATGAATCTTGTGATATTTCAACAATGGAGGATGGATTCATAGGAATTTAGCCCTAATAATAAGTTAAGTTCATTAAAAACAGTTTTATTAACATATATTTTCATTGTTTACATGAAACCAAGCAACAGAATGTGAACTTCCGGTCGAAGTTAATCCGGGAGTACTGACCTGGTACTGGAGTAGTCCGGGTCTCTGAACTCTGTTGATAGACTGTATATATTAAGTCAAACTGAAAAAAAAACCAAAAAAAAAAAAAAACCTCATTTATTCATGTATTATATATAATTTTTCATTTATATTTTGTATATCGCATGATATAAAGATGTCGGTCCATACAAGGAAAGTCACCTTAACCGACAAAGGAATGATCAAAGAAAACGTGTTCAAACGGACCAACACTATTGCTATATGGGTGGAAAATGAGACCAACGAACGTGTAAATCACTAGATATTCTTACCATATACAGA
>NW_008707418.1:0-1201 GCF_000327385.1 Lottia gigantea
CTGTCAATTCGTATATTAACGTCTGTGTCAATATGTATGTCTATATATTAAAGCCTTTATCTGTCAATTTATTTGTCTATTTATCTATGAATTAAAGAATTCGTCTGTCAATTTGTATTTTGATATATTGAAGTCTTTGTTTGTCAATATGTATATCTATATATCAATGTATGCGTTATCGTCACTTGGTATACATCAAAGTTTGTCTAAGTCAATTTGTATATCTTTATATTCACGTCTGTATTATCATCAATTACATTTATACATGTATCTACATTTTAAAGTCCGTGTCTGTTAATTCACATGTTTATATTTATATTGAGGTTTGTGGCAGTCAATTTGTATATCTGCATATCCATGTCTTGTATTATCGTTAATTTGTGTATCTGTATATTAAAGTTTTTTTCAGTCAATTTGTATAATATATAATTATATTAAGGTCAATTAATCAAAATTGTCAATTTATCTATCTTTATATTAAAATATGTGTCTGTCAAATTGAATATTTACATATTCATGTCTGTCAATTTGTATATTATTGTGTGAGTGTTATTGTAAATTTTTATACATATACATTATTATGTAGATATTTATGCATTTGTTGTCAGTACTTAATTGTATCTTTATAAATTTACTTGTTTTTTTTATTTAGTTGTGTTTCTATTGAGAATATACGCCATTTATATTGGTAATTTCACTCACCCTCATTTGACTTATCTATTACTCAATACAAAAGTGGGAAAGAGAAAATTCAACATCCAAATTGACTTCAAAGACATTTAATTCTATGATATTCTCTTCTATTTTGCCTATCCTATTTATAACAAAACTGCTTAATTACTCTAAGTTAAAATCAGTTTGATCCCAGAGTGTCTGTATTGAAGTATATTGTACCTGCTCTCCGATATACCCCATAGTGGACTTATATTGTAGGTTTTCTTACCGGGACAATAATAACTCCCAATGGTAAAAGGTATGAAGTACGCTTGGCTAGTCAAATGTAAGCACGCGTTTAACACCTGACGTTGCTCGATACCGCACTTCATGACGTGTGCCTTGCTCACGTTTCATTACAGTGGGTCACCATTTCAATTTGTTTGTGTAAAGATTGGTGACATTCGTCATGTCGATGTCTAATTGTATCAGGAACCATTGATATGCTTAATCAATACCATATAGCATTGATAAATGGTTTAAACAT
>NW_008707419.1:0-998 GCF_000327385.1 Lottia gigantea
AATTATAACAAGTAAAACAAAAACTTACGCAATTGACTCCGTTTCCTGGGCATCATTATAAACACCATAGACATTATCCTTACCTGAGGATAAGATGAGTGATTTTAAAATGCTCTTACTCAGTTTCCTTGAGAAGAAGTGAGCATCTAAAAAAGAAGTTGAATCTCTTATAGGAAAGTTGAATTGGGCTGGTAGAGTGATTCAGGGAGGACGAACATTTCTTCGCAGATTGATTAATTTCAATATTAAACTAAAAAGCAGATTGCACAAAATGGTATTAACAAGTAGTATGTGTACATTACCTTATGCCATTTTACCATTTACCGGTTGCCAAAAATTTTTTTACCAAATTGACCATCCAGCGTATGTACACTACACCCCCTTTACCATATGCAGACTTACCATTTCATATACTAAAAACCTAAACACCCTACATTTCATAAATTCTTACACTAAAAAAAGACCTAAACTCCCTATAAATTATTCCACCCTTACATTTCATACACCAAAAAACACCTTCAATCAATTTCCTGCATTCCATCAAAAAAAAAGCATAAATATTTTTTTCTCTAGGTTCAATAATAATTCCAAAAGTAGCTAGCTTTGTTTCAAAAAACAAATCACTCATTTCAACCGGAGCGAAAGCCATCAGCTCAATCGCGGAAGCGGGAAAGAGTATAAGCGACACAGTGAAACAATCTAACGAGTTGAAAGAATTAGAGCTAATAAGAGAACTTCGAAACAGGAGATTAGAAGAAAGGAAAGGAAAAGGTTTTAAAGTTATAGGATAAAAATGATTGTCGCTCACGCTCCAAAAACTTATTTCGGTTCAGGATATATACAAAACTCATTGGGTTCTCTTCCTGGATTTCCATGGGCGAAATATGCCGGAGAAAAACATCTTCCGGGTCATAATTACACCGGTCCAGGTACTAGGTTAGATCTGCGATTAGACGAAAACGATAAACCCAAACCAGGGGAAGAACCAGTCAAAAGAG
>NW_008707419.1:25920-27496 GCF_000327385.1 Lottia gigantea
AATCTGAAATTTTGATAAAAGATGCATGTCACTAATGTAACCATTTGACGTATTCAAAATTTTTGCGTCACTTCCGGTTAAAGTGGAAAATCGATTTTCACTTCCGGTTGAATAACTTCCGGTGTGATTGAAATATTTCAACGAAATTATGTATATCGTTATTAATCTTAATTCTATGGCCGATTTTAAAATAAAATTTAGTCCGAAAAAAATACTTCGGCCGCCATCTTGATTTGATACATTTTCATAAAACTCAAAATGGGGCTTCGGGGGAGAATGGGATTGGTCAAATTTTTATGTTGGTGTATACTTTAGTCGATGGCGACAAAAATGTTGGAAATGGATTTTTGAATTTGACTTTTGCTTTCTTGCAACTTCCGGTCGAATTTTTTCAATTTGTGAAGGCTTGTATCTCGTGACCTTGACCTTTGATGACCTTGACCTTTATAGGGTCAAAGGTCATTGACCTTATCTATCATTTGATACTTTGACCTTTGACACCAGACATGTACTTCCGGTTTTATAGCTATCCGTAAAAAGCCAAATTCGCAAATTTGGACTGCTCTAACACGTGACCTAATTAACCTAGAGGGTTAATTTTTTCGGTTTCCTAATGTTCTTCTCATGCACTTTACATAGATATAGAACAATTGCTTTTTTAAAGCAAAATTGAAATTCGTGATTTTTTCAAATTTGAGTTTTGTTTTATCATATTTGTGTCTTTTTGGTGTATGTATATCTTATGACCTATTTTATGGAGAACCTTGATATTTGGAATACAACTAGACACTTTGAATATGAATTCACCTATGGCAAAAAAATTGGGGTGGGCGTGGCACATCCGGGTTGAATTACTAATTGTTTATATTTTGGGGCTGGGGCATAACTCGCATAGGATACGTTTGTTCAAAAAGGGACTTTGCACACAATTACCTCATCCTTTTGGCCAGTTTGTGTTAACAGCTCAGTTGTTTCAGCTTTATAGTTCCAAAAAGGAACGGGTTTTAACATTTGGATATTTTCATTTTTCGATTTTGACCTTTGTTGACATTTGTTGACCTATATCTTTTGACTTGAATAATGTAGAAGCTTGAAATTTGAAACACAACATAACATTTGGAATATCAATTACCCTATGCAAAAAATACGTATACGTTTGTTCAAAATGGAACTTTGCATACAATTATCTCATGAATTGAGCCACTTTGTCTTAGAAATTCGGTTGTTTCCGCTTCTTAGTTCAAAAAAAGGAACAGGTTTTGGAAATTCAAAATTTTCAATTTTTGACCTTGACCTTTGATGACCTTGACCTTTTTTGGGTCAAAGGTCATTGACGTTGTCTACTAGTTTATGCTTTCATATTTGACCTCTGACATCTACTTTCGCTTTTATAGCTGTCCAAAAACATCCAAATTCGCAACTTTGGACTGCTCTAGCACGTGACCTAATTAACCTAGAGAGTAATTTTTTTCGGTTTCCTAATGTGCTTCTCGTGTACTTTACATAGATATATAACAATCGTTTTTTTAAAGCAAAATTGAAATTCGTGATTTTTTCAAATTTGAGTTTTTTTTTA
>NW_008707419.1:33779-34994 GCF_000327385.1 Lottia gigantea
GAACTCTGAACATTCGTGACACTTACCGTTAAAAAGGGATCGAAGAACCCTGCATCTTGCCTCGAAGAACCCTGCGAAGAAGGCCGCGAAGAAGGCCACGAAGAAACGGATACTGCACGTTTCACTTTCCTTTATCCTTTGAACTTTTTTTTCCTACGAATAAACAAAATATAGCACAGGGCATAGGCCTATATGACCTTATTATGCCTATATTGAAGATAAATTCTGAAAACAGTAACAATTTAGTTAGTAAACATGTACGCCACCAAAGAGCCATTACAAGCTCTTCGCATCAAATATTTACCACAATCATAACTTTTTTGTTCTTCTATCAATTCATGCCCTCTGTTTTTAATATTTTTATAATGGGAGCAAAAATTGGGTGCGAACTGCCCGGGTGCGAAATTTCCGGATGGCAGTTTTCCTGGATGTGAATCGTCCTGGTGTGAAGTATCCGGGTGTGAAATGTCTCGGGTGGAAGTTTTCCTAGGTGGAATTTGTCCTGGGTGCAAAGTGCCCGGGTGCGAAATGTCGCGGTGGGAAATTGTCCTGGGTGGAATTTGTCCTGGGTGCAAAGTGCCCGGGTGCGAAATGTCTCGGGTGGAAGTTGTGCTGATGTGAATAGTCCTGGTGCGAAATGTCCTGATGGCAATTGGCTGGGCGGGAAGTGTCCGGGCGGGAATTATCTGGGTGCGTAATGTCCGCGCACGATTTTCATGCTATCTTTATTGTTAATATGTTTATGTTTTGAATATTTTTTCATTGCGTTATGGAATTTTGTTCTGTATAGCTTACAATTTATTGATTATGTATTAATGTCATCTAAGATAATTAATATTATTTCAACATTTGAAATACAAGACTTTAACCCATTATTCAGTGATGTACACTCTAGAATTGACGTATCTTTCAAAAGTTCTCCGGATATAGTAAATTATAATCAACCTGATAACAGTATAACACATAGCTCGTATACCAAATGGAACTGTGCCAAAAAAGATGTCTTCACTAACTTAGTTAATACAAATGTCGATATTATACAAAATATAATATTAAATTTAAGTAACATATCAAGTACCCAAAATAAGGATACTATACGTCAAAAAATAAATAAGTCTGTTGAACAAATATGCAATTTATTTACAAATTCAGCGATAACTGCTTTTGGGTTAACAAATATAAAAGGAAAAACCAAATATAAAAAAAATAAAATGA
>NW_008707420.1:0-1201 GCF_000327385.1 Lottia gigantea
CCCTAGACACCCCAGTCCCATTCCCCTAGGATTTAAATCACCCCAGGATGGGAACCGAGGTATTAAAGTACCCGCAAGCACATGGACATTGATCGGTACAGGGGATATCTGGGACAATATGATATGTAACCGCGCATGATATACAATACCTTATTGAAATTTCTCTTAAGTCGATGAGTTGGCTACAGCTTCAGGTGGATACATCATGAGCTGACTATAGGTCGTTACAGAATAAGTAACAGCTTCAGGTGGCTACAAGGTGAGGTGGCTAGAGGATGGATTGGGTACAGGATGTGGTGCGTAACCCACAGGGATGTAGGGACTAGATTCTTGAAGAATCCACGAAGATCCGAATCTAAATTCATTTTCAAAAGACTTAAAAAATATTCAAGATTCTTGATTCTTTAAAGTTAAGAAATGAAACCTCCCCGTATCAATTTCATCCATCCCGTCATTCCTTACAAAAAATACAAAATAAGTTATATCCGTTGAAAAGGATTCAGGTGGCTATGGGTGGTTACAAAATAAGTTATATCCGTTGAAAAGGATTCAGGTGGCTATGGGTGGTTACAAAATAAGTTATATCCGTTGAAAAGGATTCAGGTGGCTATGGGTGGTTACAAAATAAGTTATATCCGTTGAAAAGGATTCAGGTGGCTATGGGTGGTTACAAAATAAGTTATATCCGTTGAAAAGGATTCAGGTGGCTATGGGTGGTTACAAAATAAGTTATATCCGTTGAAAAGGATTCAGGTGGCTATGGGTGGTTACAAAATAAGTTATATCCGTTGAAAAGGATTCAGGTGGCTATGGGTGGTTACAAAATAAGTTATATCCATTGAAAATGGTTCAGGTGGCTATGGGTGGTTACAAAATAAGTTATATCCGTTGAAAAGGATTCAGGTGGCTATGGGTGGTTACAAAATAAGTTATATCCGTTGAAAAGGATTCAGGTGGCTATGGGTGGTTACAAAATAAGTTATATCCGTTGAAAAGGATTCAGGTGGCTATGGGTGGTTACAAAATAAGTTATATCCGTTGAAAAGGATTCAGGTGGCTATGGGTGGTTACAAAATAAGTTATATCCGTTGAAAAGGATTCAGGTGGCTATGGGTGGTTACAAAATAAGTTATATCCGTTGAAAAGGATTCAGGTGGCTATGGGTGGTTACAAAATAAGTTATATCCGTTGAAAAGGATTC
>NW_008707421.1:0-1721 GCF_000327385.1 Lottia gigantea
GTGAGAACAGTTCTATAAAAGTTTACAATTGTTGCTTTTCGGCCACTATACAACACAATCTAGAGCCTTCAGATGAAAAGTAAAATCATTCTGCTTTCTTGTGAAAAGTTTTGTCACATATTTTTTAACTGTTTGTATTGATATATGAAAACACAAAGTAAGCTAGATAGGCCAACTGGTTAACAAGCCAACTCGCGTCGTCTGCAATGCTTTGGGTTTTTTTCTCAATATAGTTCAAAATATTTCTATATGACACTACTTTAGTGTACCAAGTGGTTATAACATTTTCCGTCTTTTCTAGATCGCGTTTTAGAAAGGATCAAGAGCCAAGATCATATCGAAGCGGAAAAATTAGAAATATTCAAGAAGATCTCTGTGGAAATTCAATTATTTACAGGTCTTGATGGATTATCCCCCCTATTTTGAAATTATCAGCAGAACACTTTGCTTCTCCTATAACCTATATGATAAACCTTTGTATATCTAAAAATGTTTTCCCCGACTAAATTGAAATGGCTAAGAGGCGTGGCTCCAAGTATTATAGATACAGGTAACAAGACAGGTGTAGTTTACCTAGATTTCAGCAAAGCATTTGATTTAATTGATCGAAAATGCTGTTGTTGTTGATTAATTTCCATTTTGAACCATAATAATTATTATTATTATATCAGTGCTTATTAGTTGTTTTAATAATTCTAGATCTTAATTTGCTTTGTGTGATTTGATGTTATATCTTATCTTTATTCATTGCTCGTTATTGTTACATCTGATGGTTTGTTGATTTCAATTCCCACTTTATGTATTCTATTTACCTTTTCATATCTGTGTCAATTTTCGTTGCTTATAATTTTACTTGATAAACAAGATGGCTGCCAGTGATAGATACTCATTAAAGTTCTCTGTAAACATCTCCAATCAAAAACGAAAACGAAAGAATTTGAAAAAAAAAACATTATGAATTTATGTGTTTGTGAGTTGTTCGGTGTGATCAAGATTTTGGAATTATTCTGAGGATTATATTTACAGATAAGGATATTATTTCTTATTACAATTTTATCATCTATTCTGGTACTTAATTATTAAATTTACAAATAAATTAAAATGTATTGATATACTCATTTTTTCTTATACAAGTTGTTATATATTAGTTCTAGTCTTGTACGTTGTATTAGGTGACGGATTAACATAAGTCTCTGCTTGTTTCGAAACCCAGTTTATACTTTATATAATATATGTATAATCAATGAATAAAATATTGTTTAAACAATTGTATATTGTAAACCAAACAGGAACTGTTGCAGTAGGTTTTCTACTAAAACTATTCACTATCTTCCATTTGTTTCATTCAAAAACTACTTAATAACTGATAAGGTTACTTCACTATTTCTAAGTTTTATCAGCTCCATATTGGGAACAAGTTTTGATAGTGACAATCAAGAACAAGTCGACTCCATTAAGACAGGACTGAAAAGGGAATTACGATCATAATATGTAATTGAGTGTCTAATAGTACTATATTTTCTCTTCATCTTTGATAAGGAAAATATTACCTCAATTAATTCAATTTATTTTATGTGTTAGTCACATTATTATCGTAACAGTACATTTTCATATATTCATTTATTTTCTTCCTTATTTTTTGTTTATCATTTTGTAAATATGTTATTGTAGTTGTATGTAGAAAGATCCCAGGGAAGATTGCCTTGTGTAACTGGGTTTCT
>NW_008707421.1:8271-9107 GCF_000327385.1 Lottia gigantea
CACTGAAATCCAGTTTTAGCACTAAATTTATCTGGGGTCTAAATGTACCCCAACATACTAGCATGGTGTGTTTCAATTTAAAAGGGTAACATATCCGCTAATTGTGATTGTTGCACAGTAGACTGATCATGAACAGATTAAAAATTCATTCAGCTACAATGTTTGAAATAACCAAATTGCTATCTTCGATGGCATTTTGGAAATTCGAAAAAAATTGGTGCTGGGGCCCGAAATACCCCAAGTTCTAGCACAAGGGTTAAACGAAATAATTATTTCGTTTAAACGAAATAATAAATAAATATGTTTACAATTGCGCCTTAGGGGCTCCGTATTATTTCAATATAAACTTTACTATATATGAGATTTGAATGACATTTAGAAGCCTTTAGAGCACATAAAACAAAAAACACAAGGAATGTATTATGGTATAACTCAATTCTTTAAAAAAAAAACAAAGCACATTAAAGTTTCAACACAAGTTATATGTGTAATACGAAAATTATTTAATAAAATCGGGTCAGTATGTAACGTGAGACAGTGGGCACCACAGATGAGACAGGACGGAGTAGCTCCAGTGTATAGTTGACAGCAGCGAAATGTACATTGGAAACAAAACAGGAAGTGACAAACATATTTACAAAAGGAAAGGGAATAGGGCCGAACAAATTCATTGGTGAATAAAATGTTATTGATAATGACAAATGAAAATAGTTGAGAGGGGATGAGGGTGTTTATCGTTAATCAAAATAAAATAATCTTCGTTTTAAAACGGAGGCCATACTTCGACAGCGTTAGCTAGGTGTCAAAACGTTTGTAGATGATATAAAGTTATGAAC
>NW_008707421.1:9157-10117 GCF_000327385.1 Lottia gigantea
ATCATAAAATATCGTCATATATAGTTAGAGGATCATTAAATATCGTCATATATAGTTAGAGGATCATAAAATATCGTCATATATCGTTAGAGGATAATACAATATCGTCTTATATCGTTAGAGGATCATAAAATATCGTCATATATAGTTAGAGGATCATAAAATATCGTCATATATAGTTAGAGGATCATTGAATATCGTCATATATAGTTAGAAAATAATAAAATATCGTCATATATAGTTAGAGGATAATAAAATATCGTCTTATATCGTTAGAGGATCATAAAATATTGTCATATATAGTTAGAGGATAATAAAATATCGTCATATATAGTTAGAGGATAATAAAATATCGTCATATATAGTTAGAGGATAATAAAATATCGTCTTATATCGTTAGAGGATAATAAAATATCGTCTTATATCGTTAGAGGATAATACAATATCGTCATATATAGTTAGAGGATCATTCAATATCATCATATATAGTTAGAGGATAATAAAATATCGTCTTATATCGTTAGAGGATCATAAAATATTGTCATATATAGTTAGAGGATCATTAAATATCGTCATATATAGTTAGAGGATAATAAAATATCGTCATATATAGTTAGAGGATAATAAAATATCATCATATATAGTTAGAGGATCATTGAATATCATCATATATAGTTAGAGGATAATAAAATATCGTCTTATATCGTTAGAGGATAATACAATATCGTCTCATATAGTTAGAGGATCATTAAATATCGTCATATATAGTTAGAGGATAATAAAATATCGTCATATATAGTTAGAGGATAATAAAATATCGTCTTATATCGTTAGAGGATAATAAAATATCGTCATATATAGTTAGAGGATAATAAAATATCGTCTTATATAGTTAGAGGATCATAAAATATCGTCAAGTAACGTTTGAGGATCATTAAATATCGTCACTTATCGCTAGAG
>NW_008707422.1:0-1199 GCF_000327385.1 Lottia gigantea
CATCTGAGTTAACATGAACAATGACAATGATAATCATCTGAGCTAACATTAACAATGACAAGGTTCATCATCTGTATCAACATAAACAATGACAAGGATCATCATCTGAGTTAACATGAACAATGACAAGGTTCATCATCTGAGCTAGCATAAACAATGACAAGGATCATCATCTGAGTTAACATGAACAATTGCAAGGTTCATCATCTGAGTTAAAATGAACACTGGCAATGATAATCATCTGAGCTAACATAAACAATGACAATGATAATCATCTGAGTGAGTGTGAATGGACAGAAGGACGACCATTTGCTTCCATACTACGTGTGGGCATATAAAAATCAAAAGAATCCATAAAGAATTGTAGCCTGTAGATTGAGTCGCACATAGAGTGAAAATGCTAAGTCGCACTCGATATTTTGGTGAAAAATTATCATCACGAAAATCAACAGGGATCATCTTCATAATGACATTGAACCACAAAATAAAAATCAAAAGAATCCATAAAGAATTGTAGCCTGTACAACACGGACGGACTGAAAGGGCCATTACAATATACAACCAAATCATTTGTGTAAAAAAAAATCTGACATGTAGCTCTTTTAGCTACTAAAAACAAGATATTGAGGTGAGAATATCCTTTAAATGTATATATCAAGTATGAAAAAAAATCATCTACTAAGTATACCTGATCAAAGTAAAACTATAAGTCGTAAATCAGTTTAAAGAGAAAGATTAGTATTTGTTCTAGTCTGTTCTTCACAGACAATTCTTATTTATTTACTGGTAAAATCTATTGTAATTTCTATTGTCAATAGGTAGATCTTTATGATTAGATTTATTAAGTCAAGTTGTATTTATCAAATTAGATATAAAGACTTTCTAAACAATGAATAATATAATAAAAGGATTGTACAAGACATTCTGGCGACTGCAATCTATGAACTGTGTGCACTTTTTTTTAACTTCATTACCAAAATTGTGTATAAATTTATTGCCTTACAGATAAAAGATTGTACTGCTGTTTCTTGTTAAAGAGAAAGTGGTTGAGTGACAGAGGAGCTCTCTGTAGAATCCCATCTGATGTGATCAGTTTTAAGATTAGATCCATCTGTTGATTGAGATATATCCTGTTTATCTGTTTCCATCAGAATTTACCTGTTACATCAGATTATTGATTCAATCAGATGTATATGTTA
>NW_008707423.1:0-1196 GCF_000327385.1 Lottia gigantea
AAACTCTGTTATGAAAATGATACCTCTTCTGTTATATATAATTATCATCAAAGCTCTAGTATCATGACATGTATCATATAGTGGGCTGACTGGCAATACTCCACTACAATATGATTCTAACCAGAGAGACTCTGTTAAGGACCAGTTGATATAGTGATAACAGAGAGACAAGAGTAGCCACTTCACTAGCGCCATTCTGTTATCAAAGTATTCTTTTCTTTTATTACATAATCATCATCAAAGCTCTGGTATCATGACATATATCGTATCAGGCCTGACTGACAAAACTCAACTACAATATGATTTCAGAGAGACTCTGTTAAGGACCAGTTGATATAGTGATATAGAGGTAAGAGAGACTCTGTAAAGGACCAGTTGATATAGTGATATAGAGGTAAGAGAAACTCTGTAAAGGACTAGTTGATACAGTGATATAGAGGTAAGAGAGACTCTGTTAAGGACCAGTTGATATAGTGATATAGAGGTAAGAGAGACTCTGTAAATTATCAGTTGATACAGTGATATAGAGGTAAGAGAGACTCTGTAAAGGACCAGTTGATATAGATATAGAGGTAAGAGAGACTCTGTAAAGGATCAGTTGATATAGTGATATAGAGGTAAGAGAGACTCTGTAAAGGACCAGTTGATATAGTGATATAGAGGTAAGAGAAACTCTGTAAAGGACTAGTTGATACAGTGATATAGAGGTAAGAGAGACTCTGTTAAGGACCAGTTGATATAGTGATATAGAGGTAAGAGAGACTCTGTAAATTATCAGTTGATACAGTGATATAGAGGTAAGAGAGACTCTGTAAAGGACCAGTTGATATAGATATAGAGGTAAGAGAGACTCTGTAAAGGATCAGTTGATATAGTGATATAGAGGTAAGAGAGACTCTGTAAAGGACCAGTTGATATAGTGATATAGAGGTAAGAGAGACTCTGTAAAGGATCAGTTGATATAGTGATATAGAGGTAAGAGGGACTCTGTAAAGGATCAGTTGATATAGTTGATATAGAGGTAAGAGAGACTCTGTAAAGGATCAGTTGATATAGTGATATAGAGGTAAGAGAGACTCTGTAAAGGACCAGTGATATAGTGATATAGAGGTAAGAGAGACTCTGTAAAAGATCAGTTGATATAGTGATATAGAGGTAAGAGAGACTCTGTAAAGGATCAGTTGATATAGTTGATA
>NW_008707424.1:0-1200 GCF_000327385.1 Lottia gigantea
ACTCATATTGCTTACGTAATATTCTTCTCTTGACAACTCATATTGCTTACGTAATATTCTTCTCTTGACAACTCATATTGCTTACTTAATATTCTTCTCTTGACAACTCATATTGCTTACTGAATATTCTTCTCTTGACAACTCATATTGCTTACTTAATATTCTTCTCTTGACAACTCATATTGCTTACTTAATATTCTTCTCTTGACAACTCATATTGCTTACTTAATATTCTTCTCTTGACAACTCATATTGCTTACTTAATATTCTTCTCTTGACAACTCATATTGCTTATTTAATATTCTTCTCTTGACAACTCATATTGCTTACTTAATATTCTTCTCTTGACAACTCATATTGCTTATTTAATATTCTTCTCTTGACAACTCATATTGCTTACTTAATATTCTTCTCTTGACAACTCATATTGCTTACTTAATATTCTTCTCTTGACAACTCATATTGCTTATTTAATATTCTTCTCTTGACAACTCATATTGCTTACTTAATATTCTTCTCTTGACAACTCATATTGCTTATTTAATATTCTTCTCTTGACAACTCATATTGCTTACTTAATATTCTTCTCTTGACAACTCATATTGCTTATTTAATATTCTTCTCTTGACAACTCATATTGCTTACTTAATATTCTTCTCTTGACAACTCATATTGCTTATTTAATATTCTTCTCATGACAACTCATATTGCTTATTTAATATTCTTCTCTTGACAACTCATATTGCTTATTTAATATTCTTCTCTTGACAACTCATATTGCTTATTTAATATTCTTCTCTTGACAACTCATATTGCTTATTTAATATTCTTCTCTTGACAACTCATATTGCTTACTTAATATTCTTCTCTTGACAACTCATATTGCTTATTTAATATTCTTCTCTTGACAACTCATATTGCTTACTTAATATTCTTCTCTTGACAACTCATATTGCTTACTTAATATTCTTCTCTTGACAACTCATATTGCTTTTTTAATATTCTTCTCTTGACAACTCATATTGCTTACTTAATATTCTTCTCTTGACAACTCATATTGCTTATTTAATATTCTTCTCTTGACAACTCATATTGCTTACTTAATATTCTTCTCTTGACAACTCATATTGCTTATTTAATATTCTTCTCTTGACAACTCATATTGCTTATTTAATATTCTTCTCTTGACAACTCATATTG
>NW_008707425.1:0-7528 GCF_000327385.1 Lottia gigantea
CTTTGATTTAAAGGGATACTTGACGCTGTAGTCCCCATTTTGTGGAGTTATGTCAGTATCTATCTAATGGTTATTTACCACCTTTTTATCAATTTTTCTATAAATTAATATTGATCATCAATAATTTCAATATTTTCAAATGAGAGTTTAGAAATTGTTAATCTGATAAGCTCGATTTTAATATACCCATATAAGTTAGTGTCTCTTTAAAAGAAACAGGGTCACTACAATGTATAACATTATGACACGCTGTAGTAAATCAGGTTGTCAATAACCAGCAATGTACATGTACAATTCATACAGACACATACATTAAACCGACTCAAATATTAAGATTTCAGAGAGGATTCATAGATTCATAGAATGAAGAAATTAGAATTCGCTGCAAAATTAACTAAATGTGATCATGACAAATACAAATAATGATAACGTGAAACATAAGTGTTTTTCGTAGTGTGAATTTCGCATAATTGACTCATATCCGAGCTAGTCTGATGCTGTCGGCATGATTTTCCGATACACAATCCTCAGTTAGTTTTTAGATATGGGGGTTGATTGCCTATAACTGATGGGGTAATGTAAATGAAAGCGATATTGAATATTGCACAGTTTCAATGATTATTTAGCCTGCCGGAAAATAAAAATTAGCTACTTGTTTACTTATCTAAACGTCTCTTCTAGGTAGACTTGGTATTTTGAATGTTTTCATTCGTGAATGGAGGAGCATATAAATACTTAATAGCAATATCTGACCTTCACAGGAACAAATATTAACACATATTAGAATATGTTCAATTGCCAATCAATTAAAAATGTGGGATATTTCCTTGAGAATAGTCCAAATGGGAGTCTTTAAACCTCTTTAAACTACTAACATGTAAGCCAAAGGACATCTGCCAGTCATTTCAGGGTATACTACTGAGTAATACAATATTGTACATTTAGATATTGACTGCTTGATATACCATACCAATGTATTTCACAGTTGTATAGACATAACGAACGTGCGAACAATATCTAAGTCTATGCATGACAAATTAAACAGTTTACAATACTTCACAATCAAACGCCAATAAATCTTACTTAAAATTGCAGTACTCTTGGAATAGACATAAGTTGAAAGCAGCTAGTCAGAAAAGAACTCATTAGAAAATACACGGAAATCTAACCAAAAATCTAATTCACGAAATCTGCTAGTTGGTCAAGGCCTTTCAATATCAAATAATAGGAAATATCTCACAATGACAATATAACAGTCTGGTAATAACCATCTAGCATTTGAGAACCATTACATATACTTTTTGAGATATCTATGTATAGAATGTTTGTGTTTTGTATCAGATAAAGTCAGTATAATATGAGATGTAATTTTCATCTTCTGTTCCACCTTAACCTGCAAACAAGAAACAAAACGCTTCATTAGTCTAAAACAAAACTACTCGCTTACCATCTATAACTTAACCATTATATACAATAATTCTTCTTAATCGTTGTCTATAACTATTCTTATAAAACCATTATCTATAACTATTCTTGTAAACCATTAACTATAACTATTCTTCTAAACCATAAACTATAACTATTCTTGTAATCCATTAACTATAACTATTCTTCTTAACCATTATCTATAACCATTCTTCTAAACCAGCATCTATTACTATTCTTGTAAACCATCAACTATAAATATTCTTCTTAACTATTATCTATACTACTCTTCTTAACCATTATCTATAACTATTCTTATAAACCATCATCTATAACTATTCTTTTAAACCATTAACTATAACTATTCTTGTAGACCATTAACTATAACTATTCTTGTAAACCATCATCTATAACTATTCTTGTAAACCATTAACTATAAATATTCTTCTTAACCATTATCTACAACTATTCTTCGTCACCAGTATCTATTACTACTCTTCTTAACTATTATCTGTACTATTCTTTTTAACTATCTACAAAACCATTCAATACCAAACATTAGACACTAGAGTGTAACATGTCGAGAGGTAACACATTTAATATACACCCACATAGTTGTAAATGCCATCACAGCTTTCATAGATGAATAATAATGTGGGTACAAATAAAGGAGGTACAGAGGCTCAATACGTGTATACGAAGGCCTATATTGTCATGTGATGACCAAAATGTATACCCCTAAATAGCAGCTAATTCCATTGCAGATTTGCAGGATAATATAGTCCTACGTGTAAAAGCAAGTGTCTTCCCATTATGTATACACCCACAAATACAGCTTTTGTTATAAAATGTATCAAAAACGGGTTCCATAGGACATGCTATGATTGGTTTAAGTTATTAGATAGGGACTGTCGTAGAAAAAATATTCAAAGACAAAATGCTTTTGGAAGTACCTCAAAAGTATAGATATGTGTGTAGTTGGCTTACTTTCTATAAAACTGTGACATTAATTTAACATAATTTCTTTAAAACATACAGTTCCAAACATCCATTCCATATCACCACAAAAATGAAATAAAATAAAATATATTTTTATAGTAATACTGCAACAGAAGTGTTTTTGCCATGACAGTGCCATCGACTTTTTCGATTTATATCCTTAAATAGGGAACGGGACTGTACAAAGCCTGCATCATACGGGGAATCATCCGATCGATTATAGACGCTCTTTCTAAAGTCATTGACAGAGGAACATAGTTAAATTTCAAAAACATAACATAACTTGCCTATTGGTAAGTAGTTTTTCATGACTTTCCTGACTTTTCTTTCAAAAGCACAATTATGAAACATTCGCCACCAACCATATCACTGTCAAATTACACAAAACAAATCAAATGAAGTTGAATTAAAAAGAGCTCCTATCATTCTATTAAGGTGGGTTTCGGATATAAAATCCTCATCAGACAGCTGGAAATGAATTTAATTAACTTTGCAAAAACTTCGGTGAATAAATGACTTAAATATGATTCAATTGACTTATCTTTTATAAAATTGCATTTGTTAAATACACAGGTTTAGTTCTAAAACAAAAATTCACAATGATGTGGCCTACTGTCCTATAAAAAGTGCAATTTTTTATAAGAAGAGTCTATACGAATACGTCAACGAACATATTCTATTTCAGGACATTTTCGGATTGAATTTCTGGGCAGTTGTTTGTTTTAAGAAATAATTGGGAGGAGGGGATGTGTAGGGGAACAGAATTATCAAAGGTGGCCCACAGACCCAATAATTTAAGACAATTCGTATGAGCTCGACATTGTGAAGATGCAGCGCAAAGTCTCGACCCGCATTGACAATGGCTTAATTCATGTTGGTGGCACTTTATTTCGATACAAAAATCCGATTGAATAAATGAATAAATGAATGAATGAATGAATGAAGTAAAATAACAATTAGAATGAGTGGATGATTAAATGAATGACTGTATGCGTGACTGAATTAATGAATGAATGAAAATGAAATGACAATTGGGAAAAGAAGGACTAAGCACGAAGAAGTACAGAATATTTCGGACTTTACATTTGTGAAATTGAAAATGTTACTGAATTTGTTATAATAGTGAATGAATTCAAGAGAAAGTGTATTAGACAAAAGTCTCAAAAAGGTTCAGAGATGTTTTCAATATCTTACCGTTATTAAAACTACTTTTCTAACGTTAAATACACAGAATTCGTTCTGTAACAAAATGAAATTCACATTACCTTCTTCATCTGGCACGTGCAGCATTGATCCGAAGAATCAACAGGTGGTCAAAGGGTTATAATTTTAATAAAAATGTAGTCCGTAATCAAGACTAATATTGTGTGTCGCTCATTATCTAAGTCATTTTGTAGTCAAATTTTGAAATATTCCGATATTGAAAAGCCTTGCATTACCAACTTATATACCAAATAATAATACGCGAATAAGCTTAAGCCGTTTTTGTTTCATATGAACAGTTTCGAGTAGGAACCTTGATATAATTATGGCATCTCGGACTATCTATACAGTAACACAACTTACAACTTTGTTGTACTGTTTTTATAAAAATAAAAAGAATGAACACATTCAAATGATAAATCAACGTAACAGAAAACGAGATGAAAATACTAAAGTTCCGTGAATGCAGATTTACATCCAGACACTTGCTCGCTAACCTGAGGGGTCAGGTTTTAATCCCGGCATAGGTGGGGGCTAATGTCCAGGTTAAAAATGGCCTATCATTATGAAAAAAACTAAATTATTTTTGGTCATACTCTATACAATTAAGGTGTCAATAAAGCCAAATTTGAACTAGAAGAGATGCCTTATGTCAGTTGGTAAAGGTTGGATCGAGGGGTAATTAAATTGCAGATTGTTTTTACTGGCTTGTGTGAAATTTCCATTAAAATATCGTAACACTTTTCTGATTCAATAATTCCTTATGTTCACTACAGCCCTTAAACTTGTATTCCGAGTACCTCAGATTTTTGACTAACCGCACAAATCCTCAATAGTTCACGTCTTTTTGTCGACATATTGGACGCTTACAGTTCTAAAAATACTAAGACAGACAAGGTTTATTTCTGTAAGAAAGGACACTTCACAATGTACGTCTTGCTAATTCCGAAAGACTTGCAGTAATTGCACTAGACAGAGTGCAAAGGTCTGAATACAACACCTGTGTGAGCGGAACAAAGTGAGATAGGTGGAATTGTCATTAAAGGTACGGAACTCTATTTAAGCACGTCAAAATGATTTATTTAGTTGTGTTCTGCAGCCTTCATGTAATCGGGATTATCTGGTATTTTCCGCGAACAGTAATTATGTTCTCCTCACTTAATTCAAGACAGAGGTCTAAGCAGCAATACAAAACTTCCAAAGAAATCCCGAGTGTTGTAATCAAGACTATTGATATTTTCTGCAAACGGATTGGAAAGCTCTGCCATGTATTCAAGACAGAGGTCCTTCCGAAAATTACCGAAAAATCCCGAGTAATTTCTATCGGGATTACTGATATTTTCCATTATTGTATGGGCAGGCTCGTTAATTCAAGACAAAGGTTTTTCCGAAAATTGCCAAGAAAACCCGAATGATGTAATCGGGATTACCGTAAACTGACTGAACCTCTGTCCACATTTTTACTGTAATTGCCTAAAATCATGGTTTAACCACCTGAAACTTATCAAAAACTGATTTTCTTCAAACTTTATGGTGATAGCCTTAAATGTGCAGCACCTCAGTGGAAAAAAAAATGAAATAAAATTATATCATTCTAACTTTTTGATTCCAAATTTGTGACATTGTGATGTATTAAATCAATTATTTTTTTTATGTTAACCCGAATTTCATAATTTTTAGGGTGCTTACCAAACTGAATTTAGCCCTAAACTATTCAGAATTATCACAACTATATACTGTTAGTTATATTTTTATGTCTAACAGTAGGATTCAACGAACCTTAGACTTCTCGGCCTATAATCAACCTTCAAACCGACAATTTAGATGAAATCTTTTTAATCACAACCCAAAATATACACGTGGTTGCAATCGAAGCTACATATAAAGGGATTCGTCTCGAAGTGTAGGCATGAGAATTCTATTTGTCCATCTTATGTAGGAACGCACGCCGAAAATAGGTCAGTTGTCTGCAGATCGCGTGTGTTTTTAAGGTTCTGTTTTAACATTTCTATTTCTATAAATGGATTGTAATACGTGTATAACATATTATGTATATTAATTAATGTGTCTGGGTAGTTGTAGTTTTAATGATTCATGAGTATTTAAGTAGGAAACGGAGTGTATAGAGCAACCGACCATCCATGAAACTAGTTTCTTTCCCCTATTGCATTGGTTTTTCTGGTGTTTTCCACGAATAGCTCGTACCTTAATTCAAGACAGAGGCTCTCTCGGCAACAAAACTTCCCAGAAAATCACGAGTAGTGTAATCGGGATCACTAATATTTTTCCGCAAACGGATTTGAAAACTCGACCATGAATTCAAGACAGAGGTATTTTAAAAACTGTTCGAGAACTCCTCAGTAATGTAATCGGGATTAGTGATATTTTTCGCAATTAGATTAAAAAGCTCGCCCATTTATTCAAGACAGAGGTCCTGCGAAAATATCCGAGAAAACCAGAATGATACAATCGGGATTACCGTAAAATGAGTGAACCTCTGTCCACATTTTTTCTGTGATTGCCTAAAAGATTGGATTTTCAGGGTAAATCGAATAAAAACCGTTTGTTATTCTTCTAGTTATCATCTAGTTGGATGAAATTTGCAGTAATTTAAATTTTTTACAACAATATTGGAATGTATTTATCGGGATAAATTTGGGTTTAGGAAATATAATATAGCAGTCGATTGAAGTCCTATTTGTTTAAAGGGCGATTGATAGCCTGTTTATATCTTATTTATTTTTCCCTATTGAAATATTATTACATATAAATTCATTAACATATGGAAGGGCGACCAAATGTGTTTTTATCCCAAGTGCAAAGTCTATGGAAACAACGCTTTTTACCCTTTTCTCCCTGGGGGCACACATTTCTCATACGTGGATTGTCTGTGGTTGGAAGAATATTTAAACCGATGAAAAAATTATTATTATACGTTTTTTCTATCAAAATTTTCAGTGTGCAATGTGATACATTTTTAGGGTTAATGTCTTGAAGGAAACTGTGTTTTTTTCCGATTGTCTTCGGGTGGATAGAAATAACTTTTTTTTTAGAATTTTCAGTCTGTAATGTTGGACGAAATTACAGGAAATTTTTGAAGAAAATTGTGGATTTTTGGGGTTTGAGAACTTTACATTTGAAATAAACAAAATGCCCTTCTACTGTCTGAGAAAGTTCGTTGGTATATCGAATTTTGTCTAATTTAGTAAGGTGGATTTGATGTACGCTTCGAAACAGTACAGATAATCTGTTAGAATGACATTGCCTTGATAAATATATAATTTTTCGTAAGAATCACACTTCCGTCTTTAAAATTTCAACAGAGAAAGATGACCAAATTTTGACTGATAATTGTCTTCTATATGAAAAAATTTCAAAAAGATAACGTGTGCTCATGTTAACATATTTGAAAGGAATTATGGTTTGTTTGTTAATGTCTTCGGGTACATAAAAATATATTGTGTGGAAATTTTACATTTGAAATAAACAAACCTCTCCGGGAAATATCATTCTGGACAGACTAATAATATATAACCTAATATAAGTTTTAAATGCACGAATTGTGTGTATATCATGAAACGATATCATACAAGTTCGAAAGAATATTCCATACTGATATTAGCCATTTTATCTTATCGCAAGGAGGGCAATAATATGAAAACGTACTGATTCAAATTGTTATTCACACGTCAACCAAATCAACTTTTATTGAGATGAAATGAGTACAATGTCCACCCCTAAACAAGTAAAGATACCAATGCATGACAAAATAATAAAATAATGATATATTACAGCCTATTTACCTTGAAAAGGGTATATATTATTCCAATTCATGTCCGGACATCTTGAAAGATTTTTTGTGTTTGTTTGTTTTGTCAAGTGATTTGATCTCAAATGACCT
>NW_008707425.1:8952-9753 GCF_000327385.1 Lottia gigantea
TTTGCAAATTTAATCTGTTTCTCAATTGTCCTTCAGAATATAACATAATTAACCCATTATATGCCTTCAATCTTAAAACATGCTCTCTAAACTGACTTTTATACTAAAATATCAGATATAATAGTCTCGATAAAAGATTGTAAGAGCTCTGTTACAAAACAAGAAAGAAACATGAGTATTTAACTAAAACAATACCTGAATACAAACAGCAGCCAGATGACCTGGACGAAGCTATCTTGACAACCAGATATGTTCTCAGTGAAAACCATTTCATTCATATCAACATATATCTGAAAAACAACAGAATTTTACTGCTCATCCTAAATGTTGAAAAACTTCCCTGCTTTGTAGTGTACAATGAGGATCCTTAAGGTGTACAACCTGTAGCAAACAGGACCTAAGTTAATTTCCCAATGAAAAGAACTAAACTATTTTTCCGTGTTAGCCGATCACCCTGCATCACCGAGAAACCAAAAAATAGATACTATCCTATCTTGCATGTTTTGAATGCTAAGAGGTAAATCTAATGTTAGATTGTATACATAAACTGTACTTTGCTAAACTAAACTGTACAATTAATCATTGAAAATGTTTAAGTTATGACCCCATTGCTGCAAAAGCAATGAGGTTCAAGGACAGGCTGTAGCACAACTGGTAAGAGCATCAGAATCTTTACACGACGTCATTCGTGTGGTAAAGTCAAGTAGATGTTGGTCAAATGTTATAATTTTTACCCAGGACCTGCTAATCCATTTGTTATCCTTTTAAAAATTATTGTTTCTTCATTTCTTCCTTTTAAAG
>NW_008707425.1:9803-11943 GCF_000327385.1 Lottia gigantea
AATATGACAGAAAGCCAAGCCAAAAAAAAAAAAAAAAAAAAAAACAGACATCCAAACAAACAAAAATGAAAACCATTACTCTTTCCACCATTATCTGAAAAACAAAAAATATATTAAAAAACAAAATTGAAAAAAAAAAATTGAGAAAGTGCCATGGTTTTATCAGCTAGAAGGAAGAAGCTGTGGCTCAGTGATGCTTGCCTCAATTTCGGAAATGGTTGAGGCAATATCTTTGAGTTTTCAACCAAGTAAACCCTGTCAATGATGCAAGTCTGAGGCGCCAGCATGAAAAAGGTTTGGATGGGACAATAAATTAAGGCCCTGTGTGCTAAAGACTTGATGGGTGGAAATTTAAATCCTAATATCCTGCAGAATTTTCCTCATTGAACACTCCATTTCATTTCTATCGCCTGGTAAAATGAAAATATTTAGATGACCATACCTGCGGTTTCTTTATCTGCATGCTTCTTCTCATCTAATAACCCTCCCTTCATCCATACCACCATAACCTGAAAAGAAAACTTTGACCTCAACTACCAAACCAACTTTGACCCCTGACCTCAAACACCAACTTTAACCCTTGAACTAAAATACCAACTTTGACCTTTGACCTCAACAACCAACTTTGACCTCAACAACTATCTTTGACTTCAACCACCATCTTTGACATTAGACCTCATACACTCACTTTGACCTTACTGCCAACTTTGACCTGAACTCGCAAAGCTGTACATAGCAAAATACACCAAATCAAAAACCAGAGATACAAACAAAAAAGCAGAAATCCAAACCGAAAAAAACCCAGAAATTAAAACCATAAAGCAAACATCCAAATATTTGCTGATGATCTTAGTATCATGGCAATTCTTGTTGAATGGTAGTGGAAAGGTAATCTTGGTTTGATTGACTGGTATCTAGTAAAAGGTGCAGAAACACCGAATGAATGCAGAAATACGTGGTCCGTTTCTCAAAAAATCTTTCAATACAAATGTGTCGCAAGTGTGGAATTTTACACTGAGAAATACCATACTTAGACAAATATTGATAGTGAGATTTTTTCGAGAAACATGGCCCAGAACTCGATGAAAGAAAGGTTAGTCAGCCTACTGATAGAAAGACAGATTTTTTTACAAGAATAACAGCTTAGGATCAAAAGATCCTGTCTAACAGCTGTTCCTTGGCCAAATTTCTCGGCAATGATTTTACTCAGATTATCCACACCCATTTACAGCTGAGTCAAATAGAATACTGAGGAAAGATGACTTATTCTAGCACAAGGAGAAGTCAATTCTAAAGGCACCAGTAAAAACCAGTCGCTGGAAGCAGAACTAATAATGCAGAAACACCAAATCAATGCAGAAACACCTAATCAATGCAGAAACACCTAATCAATGCAGAAACACCTAATCAATGCAGAAACACCTAATCAATGCAGAAAAACCAAATGCAGAAACACCATCTTCTTGTGAGTTCTTCAGCTGAAATAAGAAAGGAATTATGTAAATAAGCCATAGCTCAAATATTCATCTATTCAACACAACTACTTATTTTAACGCAACTTGTTTTTTTCAAAGAAATACTTCCTCTTAGAATAAACAGCAGATAAATGCATTGGTAATTAGAATAAACAGCAGATAAATGCATTGGTAATTATTACTCTATGTAATTATTGAACAACATTCATAGATTTTCCTATGGTATCTTGCTAATTTCACTTTTTTGTATTCCAACTTTGAAGCGTCAACATCTGACCGAAAACCAGAATTTCTTGGCACTTTTTCGCAATTTCCAAAAAAGCTGGGAACCCACTTTCATGATCTTTAAGGAGACTCACAAAGAAGAAAACGGGTTGCATCTATTTTCAAGACCTAACCTTCACCCCACTGATGAATACACACAGGCCAAATTTGAGAATTTAAATTTAACGTTCATTCTAAAAGGTAGTATTCCTTTGAATCTATGTCATTACTGATATGCATATGCAGGAACAGCCTTGAATGGTAGAAGAACTAAATGCAAGATTTTCAATTTGGAAAATGCCAGTCAATCATATAATCATAATTCAGTTGTAGAAGAACTAAGTCAGATTTTCACAAAACACAAGGCAATATTATGAAATTAGCACATTTCGTAGATAAAA
>NW_008707425.1:13147-14226 GCF_000327385.1 Lottia gigantea
TAGTAAGGTGGATTTGATGTACGCTTCGAAACAGTACAGATAATCTGTTAGAATGACATTGCCTTGATAAATATATAATTTTTCGTAAGAATCACACTTCCGTCTTTAAAATTTCAACAGAGAAAGATGTCCAAATTTTGACTGATAATTGTCTTCTATATAAAAAAAATTTCAAAAAGATAACGTGTGCTCATGTTAACATATTTGAAAGGAATTATGGTTTGTTTGTTAATGTCTTCGGGTACATAGAAATATATTGTGTGGAAATTTTACATTTGAAATAAACAAACCTCTCCGGGAAATATCATTCTGGACAGACTAATAATATATAACCTAATATAAGTTTTAAATGCACGAATTGTGTGTATATCATGAAACGATATCATACAAGTTCGAAAGTATATTCCATACTGATATTAGCCATTTTATCTTATCGCAAGGAGGGCAATAATATGAAAACGTACTTATTCAAATTGTTATTCACACGTCAACCAAATCAACTTTTATTGAGATGAAATGAGTACAATGTCCACCCCTAAACAAGTAAAGATACCAATGCATGACAAAATAATAGAATAATGATATTTTAGCCTATTTACCTTGAAAAAGTACATATTATTCCAATTCATGTCCGGACATCTTGAAAGATTTTTTGTGTTTGTTTGTTTTGTCAAGTGATTTGATCTCAAATGACCTTGAATATTTCACGTGCATGAGTATATGTTATTGTTTGTGGATGAATATATGCGATCAATTAAAATGTGTTTAATGGATTTTCTATGTATCATTAGGTGAGGGGAGGGGGCGAGTACCGGCTCCAGAATTGCTAAGGACACAAACATGTCTAATGATAATAATTTGAAACCTCAGTTCTGAGGGAAAATGCCCGCCCGTTGAACACCAAGTAGAAACGCTACTGCTTGTTTTTCGATCATTTTGGAATTTACTAGTCTTCAATAATTTTATACACAAAATCTCTCAGTAGCTCCTTTCAAATTCCCCACAAAATTGAATATAATTCCATGGCCCATGATCCTTGTAACTAAACACACTGAACATAACAGTGAACACACACAATC
>NW_008707425.1:15005-16749 GCF_000327385.1 Lottia gigantea
GGGTTGTCTGCACACTGTCAGCTAGTAGAATGAATCCAGTAATTTCAAGCAAGGTAAATTTATTAATGGCGGATTTCAGTTATTACCAAATATCACAATTTCTCCGCCAAATTTCCTTATACAGGGTTCATACTGCACTTTGCCATTAAAAATTCAAAGATTTTTCAAGGACTCTGGGCTTTGAAATTCAAGGACTTTTCAAGGATATTAGTCTGACAGAATACACATGTACCTTACTTCTGAACTGTGAAATCAATAAAGATAGTTAATATTTGTCAATGGGGTTAATGATAAAAATATACACAATTTGACTCAACTCAAAATTCAAGGACTTTTCGAGAAAAAATGGGTTTTTTATGGTGTTTTCAAAGACTTTTTTTGAAATCAAGGTTTTTCAAGGCAACGGACGGAATTCAAGGGTTTTTCAAGGCTGTGTGAACCCTGTTTTAATTATAATCCCAAGCTGTAAGCAGATTTCCAAGTGTCGTCTGCTAGAATATATTCCAGTGAACGACGTCACGCATGACTATGGATTACAATGTGGGCCATATTCTTATGAAGTTTCAATGACTTTTAGCAATAAACCACTCTTACATTGTACTTATCTTATATTTTGTCAGTCACTAATATTTTTTAAATTATTGTTCTTTGAAGGAATTGTCATCAGTTATAATAAATCCCTATTAAAGATAAATACTAAGAAAAGTTAATTAGACAGTCAAGAAACCTATTTTCGTGCTAATCTACTTTTCGTACATTTCCAGAAATGATTAACAATTTACAGGTGCAACCTCGCATGACCTCTGCATTTGCTTGTTTTGATAAACATGGGTTATCCAGTAGTTTCAAGCAAGGTAAAATGTATTAATGTATACTTTGACAAATACAAAATGGCGGATTTCAGTTATTACGGTACCAAACGTCACCATTTTTTATCGGTTGAATTTTTCTCGACTTATTTATATATCAAACATTGTACATGAAAATAGGTAAAACTGCCGTTGTGGAGTTGGTTACTCATGAAATATGGGCCAAAGTGGGGAGATTCATACTGAATCCTTATATACACACATATAACCTATAGGTTATACCACTGTACATCACCCAAATCTTGTTCATTTCCTTCCAATGGGACCGTAGGGACAATCAATTTTAAATGCTTTCCAGAAAGCTGAAATTTACAGGGCATAGTAGGCTATACAGATTGACTACTCACTCATATTCATGAGTGGAAATAACTTAATTTAGACTAATTTCTTACCCTAATAAAGAGTAAGTATTATTATTATTATTATTACCTTCATGTCATACGATAAATCCAAATTCTACACGCGATAGTTTGGATATTTTTCACATAACAAGAACTGTCAACAATTATTTCTATTTTGAACATGAACATGGATAGTTAGTAAACAATCTGATATAGAATTAAGATAAATGAAACCGACTATTTACCTGTGGAGAGAGAAATAAAACAGTAAATTCCCAGAAAAGGTCTATTTTTTTTTAAATCAGAAGATACTGAATGAGTCTCCTAAGCAGAAGAGTAATTATCTCCCTTTACTAGTATACAGTCTAACCACAATGCTTCAGATCACAGTTAATTTATCTCTTGTATACGGTTATTTAGCTACCCACCGTTAGTCACTCTTGACCTTCGAAACCGGTGGGTGTAATGGTCTTAACGAATTTTCAGAATGGACCTCATAAAAAACACATAAAAATCGAAACTAGATTCCGATAA
>NW_008707425.1:16799-18315 GCF_000327385.1 Lottia gigantea
TTAAAATCTGTTGAGAATTGTGCCTTATAAAATTGAACGCTTTTCAATTCTTTGATTCTATATTTTTCAAGTCCTTTGACTTTCGATAGGGTTCTCCCTTTGGATTAAAATAAACAATTTAATCAAATTTCTGTCAAGAATTGTGCCTTGTAGAATGTTTACGAACAATTGTAGACGGACCAACATGGTTGACACCAATATATACGCTCCACATTTCATGTAGGCGCATAAAAATCCAATTTGACTCTCTCAACAATACCGGTACTTAATATGTAAAAAAAAGAACAGAATTCAAATATCTGCCCTAGTTTGGGAAATCATGGATGTTTTTCTCAGTATGAGCAAAATAGTTTTTAGTTTCTTAGTATGTTTTTACGACTTAAACCAACAGTTCCACCCATATGCATGTTTGTTTTCTGTGTAATCAACTAAGTGAAGAGATCAGGGCCATTGCAGCAACATAAATGTTGTATCCAAATCCAGATCGACCATTACTGAGATCCATAAACCACTTTGGCACTAGTTAGAAAGTTACTTGAATCTCTGTCATGTCCGGTTTATATCTTCAACTTCCAGGTACATCCGAATGCAGGAACCTTCGCTTGGTTCAATTTAAAAACTTTATACCAAATCTTGCAGATTTAATAGTATTGTTTGAATCCAAGTCTAACATAAAACTTCATGTGTGATTCATCAATCGCAATATCATGTGATGGTGTGTAAGCTGATTTTAATTTCTTATTCAGAATGTCAACAACAGGTCAAATTTTAAACAGTCTGGATGGAATGCCTTCATCTTCTACATTATAAATAAACTGGTTTGCGTGGTATATAAGTATATCCATCATGACTCATGAGGTATAATACAGACTAGGGTATAAGGTGTTTTAATCTCCAATCCATCTCAATTTTTGGCTTACATACTATAGGCTACCAATCATAATCGTTTTCTGGTGTGAATGTTGCATGTGCAAAAACATAATTTTCTTCATTAGAGCTGCCAATAACTATGTAATTCATAATAGCAACATTGATTCTAATTCTTCATCACTTCGATAGGATGCATTATCGCTGCCTTCACTTGAGTCACCCTCCTCTACTAAATTATTTCTAATCTTATTTTCATCCAAACTGAATTTTCGAAAGGGAGACAACTGTCTCTTACATCCGCAAATTCTTTATGGCTCAAAGGCCTCAACACATCATTGAGATGTTCTGGAGTAAGCTTATGGAATGGAAAGACTCAAACCAACAACACCAAATGGTGAAAACTAAAATTTTAGGTAGACTAGACCATAGACGACCCTTTCAAAATAGCATCAAATCAAACTAAATTTTTTATCCCTTCAGTATGGTAGCATGAAAAGCTGAAATATTCATAAAATCCAAATTACTGAAAGTGAACAAAATATCAAAAAGAAATTATTTACATCAACATTTGCATAATTACAGTCGAATAACCTAATTTCCTGCTAACCTACCTTTCGTGCATCTCCACGGTAATGATTAATAATTC
>NW_008707425.1:18365-19516 GCF_000327385.1 Lottia gigantea
GTTTTAGCAATAAACCACTCTTACATTGTACTTATCTTATATTTTGTCAGTCACTAATATTTTTTAAATTATTGTTCTTTGAAGGAACTGTCATCAGTTATAATAAATCCCTATTAAAGATAAATACTAAGAAAAGTTAATTATACAGTCAAGAAACCTATTTTCGTGCTAACCTACTTTTCGTGCATTTCCAGAAATGATTAACAATTTACAGGTGCAACCTCGCATGACCTCTGCATTTGCTTGTTTTGATAAACATGGGTTATCCAGTAGTTTCAAGCAAGGTAAAATGTATTAATGTATACTTTGACAAATACAAAATGGCGGATTTCAGTTATTACCAAACGTCACCATTTTTTATCGGTTGAATTTTTCTCGACTTATCAAACATTGTACATGAAAATAGGTAAAACTGCCGTTGTCGAGTTGGTTACTCATGAAATATGGGCCAAAGTGGGGAGATTCATACTGAATCCTTATATACACACATAGGCCTATAGGTTATACCACTGTACATCACCCAAATCTTGTTCATTTCCTTCCAATGGGACTGTAGGGACAATCAATTTTAAATGCTTTCCAGAAAGCTGAAATTTACAGGGCATAGTAGGCTATACAGATTGACTACTCACTCATATTCATGAGTGGAAATAACTTAATTTAGACTAATTTCTTACCCTAATAAAGAGTAAGTATTATTATTATTATTATTACCTTCATGTCATACGATAAATCCAAATTCTACACGGGATAGTTTGAATATTTTTCACATAACAAGAACTGTCAACAATTATTTCTATTTTCAACATGAACATGGATAGTTAGTAAACAATCTGATATAGAATTAAGATAAATGAAACCGACTATTTACCTGTGGAGAGAGAAATAAAACAGTAAATTCCTAGAAAAGGTCTATTTTTTTTAAATCAGAAGATACTGAATGAGTCTCCTAAGCAGAAGAGTAATTATCTCCCTTTACTAGTATACAGTCTAACCACAATGCTTCAGATCACAGTTAATTTATCTCTTGTATACGGTTATTTAGCTACCCACCGTTACTCACTCTTGACCTTCGAAACCGGTGGGTGTAATGGTCTTAACGAATTTTCAGAATTGACCTCATAAAAAACACATAAAAATCGAAACTAGAA
>NW_008707425.1:19566-21179 GCF_000327385.1 Lottia gigantea
ATGGTTGACACCAATATATACGCTCCACATTTCATGTAGGCGCATAAAAATCCAATTTGACTCTCTCAACAATACCGGTACTTAATATATAAAAAAAGAACAGAATTCAAATATCTGCCCTAGTTTGGGAAATCATGGATGTTTTTCTCAGTATGAGCAAAATAGTTTTTAGTTTCTTAGTATGTTTTTACGACTTAAACCAACAGTTCCACCCATATGCATGTTTGTTTTCTGTGTAATCAACTAAGTGAAGAGATCAGGGCCATTGCAGCAACATAAATGTTGTATCCAAATCCAGATCGATCTTTACTGAGATCCATAAACCACTTTGGCACTAGTTAGAAAGTTACTTGAATCTCTGTCATGTCCGGTTTATATCTTCAACTTCCAGGTACATCCGAATGCAGGAACCTTTGCTTGGTTCAATTTAAAAACTTTATACCAAATCTTGCAGACTTAATAGTATTGTTTGAATCCAAGTCTAACATAAAACTTCATGTGTGATTCATCAATCGCAATATCATGTGATGGTGTGTACGCTGAATTTAATTTCTTATTCAGAATGTCAACAACAGGTCAAATTTTAAACAGTCTGGATGGAATGCCTTCATCTTCTACATTATAGATAAACTGGTTTGCGTGGTATATAAGTATATCCATCATGACTCATGAGGTATAATACAGACTAGGGTATAAGGTGTTTTAATCTCCAATCCATCTCAATTTTTGGCTTACATACTATAGGCTACCAATCAAAATCGTATTCTGGTGTGAATGTTGCATGTGCCAAAACATAATTTTCTTCATTAGAGCTGCCAATAACTAATAATTCATAATAGCAACATTGATTCTAATTCTTCATCACTTCGATAGGATGCATCATCGCTGCCTTCACTTGAGTCACCCTCCTCTACTAAATTATTTCTAATCTTATTTTCATCCAAACTGAATTTTCGTTTGTTACTTGACACCATGATGGAAAGGGAGACAACTGTCTCTTACATCCGCAAATTCTTTATGGCTCAAAGGCCTCAACACATCATTGAGATGTTCTGGAGTAAGCTTATGGAATGGAAAGACTCAAACCAACAACACCAAGTGGTGAAAACTAAAATTTTAGGTAGACTAGACCATAGACGACCCTTTCAAAATAGCATCAAATCAAACTAAATTTTTTATCCCTTCAGTATGGTAGCATGAAAAGCTGAAATATTCATAAAATCCAAATTACTGAAAGTGAACAAAATATCAAAAAGAAATTATTTCCATCAACATTTGCATAATTACAGTCGAGTAACCTAATTTCCTGCTAACCTACTTTTCGTGCATCTCCACGGAAATGATTAATAATTTACGTGCGACCTTGCGTGACCTCCACATTTGCTTTTTTTGATAGACATGGGTTGTCTGCACACTGTCAGCTAGTAGAATGAATCCAGTAATTTCAAGCAAGGTAAATTTATTAATGGCGGATTTCAGTTATTACCAAATATCACAATTTCTCCGCCAAATTTCCTTATACAGGGTTCATACTGCACTTTGCCATTAAAAATTCAAAGATTTTTCAAGGACTCTGGGCTTTGAAATTCAAGGACTTTTCAAGGATATTAGTC
>NW_008707425.1:21229-22235 GCF_000327385.1 Lottia gigantea
GCGGTCGACGGCAGGTGATGACAAAGACTTGGTACGAATGGTGGTCAGCTTCTCTTGAAGTGTGGTTTGGTAATGGTCGATCAGGACCTGCGTAACCTTACAGAGCCATGTCCGATTGAGGGATCTAATATTCGCGTCGACAGCTGATGTTTTCATTGCTGGACGGATAAAACTATCCAACTCAGAGACTTTGCGTTTGAAGGTAAACGCTGGTTGGCCTTGCTGTTGAAGGGTAAGGATTGCCAAATGATGGAGGCACTGCAAAACTTGGAAGAATACCTTCACAAAGGGTTCTTCCTCCTTATGAGTGGGGACTGGTTGGCGTCGGTGGGCTGGTAGTCGTTTCTGTTGTTGGTCAGGTCGATGGTTACCTCTTGATTGGTAGGCTGTGTTGTAGGTAGGTCGGCGATGGGGTGGGATATAGCTGGATGGGTTGGTTGGTGGTCGGCGATTGGTAGGTGGTAGAGGTCGATGGAAGACAGGGCCGTTGTAGGGTACGTGATATTGGTTTGGTTGACGATTAGTGTTTCTATTTCTGGCTTCTTGCCAGTGGTTGTTGTAGTTGGGGAGCATAATGAAAATAACTTGGGGTTAGAAGGGGATGTAACAGGAGGAAACTGTATATGCTAGCGTGAAAATGTTGGGATCAAATTATGCAAATAAGTCAAACTGGGTTTGGGGATATATAAAGCAAGATGAAAAATGCAAAAAAATATATATTTAGGTGATAAATAACGCTAACAACGATGTGAAAAATTATAACAAGTAAAACAAAAACTTACGCAATTGACACGAACCGGTTTTCGAAATATTATCCTTTTTCAAGTGTCGAGGAATGGTTATGAAATGACATTGAATTTGCGATTTATATAGTAGTCAGTTAATACGGGTTTTTGATTTTCTAAAAATTATTGAGTGAATCATGTCATATCTTTGATCAGTTGAGGATTAGGATTATTTTTGATTTCTTAATTAGTTGAGTCATATCTTTGATCAATTGAGGATT
>NW_008707425.1:22285-27069 GCF_000327385.1 Lottia gigantea
ATTATGTTTTCATTTTAAAAATTAAGATGACAATGTTCACTAAATCCCTTGTAACATACCCATGGCTTTTCATCTGTAGACGTGGTTCTTCTTTTTGAGTACTCTTTGGGGGTCCCTCTTTTCATCTGTTGATCTTTTCTTCAGCATTCTTCACTTGTTCTTCATACTTCTTTCTGTTCTTCATCTGTTCTGTAGGCGCCGCTTCATCTGTTCTTCATCTGTTCCTCTTCATCTGTTCCTCTTCATCTGTGAATAGGAGGTCTGAAAAGTCATACAGGCCTCAGAACACTCCTATTGTGGCAGTGCTATTGCGGGTAGGTAAATTACCAGACGATTCACCCTTTCTAACCTGAAAAATATGAATACATAATTGCAAATAATTAAAAAACAAAAACAATGTGTGAGAGGCCATGAAATACATTTAAATAATAGACCACAATTTGGCATCATTATTCTGTAGGGTCTTGATTGGCTGTTTACTCATATAAACCCCATGTATATGTTTATTTTTGAACACAAATAAAATATCATGATTCACGAAACTGTATCAGATAAGCAAAGTGTTGCAAGATATTTCAAATTCAGAATATCAAAAATTTAAAATATCAGATTAAATATTTCTAAAACAAACTTGCCTTGCGAGCTTCTGTGCCACACCATAAGCACTTGACTTCTGTATAATAAAGCTCTATCTGTTTACACCTAAAATCAAAAATATACAACTTAATTATTTGATATGGCAGAATGAAATAATTCAACAAATACAAACAGTTGATGGATTCTTTGGAACAGTCTTAGAGCGGCGGAAACTTTAAAGGAGGCTTGTTTAGTTAAGTCCAAACAATGGTGGTCATGAGATCAATTTCAATAGATCTGACCGAAGACACATGTAAAAATTTGGGTTTGTGTTGTAAGGTTTTCCAAAAAATAATCTTATGTTGCTAAATATAATATTTACAGTGTGTATATAATGACTTGTATAGCAACATCATATCCAAAATAGCTATTAAAATATCCTTACCTTGCTTTGTTCCAAGAGTCGCCTTTAGGACATTTGTGCTCCACCATAACCTTATTGACCTCCAAATGTAATGTCCTGTTGAAGCTAAAGACCAGCTCCTTTGTTCTTGGAACCCTAAAAGTAAAGATTATAATTTTAAAAATAGGTTTGGAAAGTTATGTGCAAACAGTAATAAATACTTAAGACCAAAGACTACAGGAATATATCCATTGCCTTATCTGGAAGTTTTAAGCAAAAAAATCTTTCTGTTAATTATATAACATTAAAGCTATCTAAAAGTTACCTGGTAATGAAAATCTTGAAAAATACCCCTTTAATTATGTATATCAAATGTGAATAACATCATTTGGCCAATATCTCTGCTCATGGACAATCAATTTTCAGACTAAATGACTTTTTGAATTAAATCTTTTTACTGTGGTATCTGTCATAAGCCAGGCAAGTCATGCCTATTGTAACACCCCTCTGCCAATGGAATTATCAAATATGCACTCATTTCAGAGAGAAAGATCCCATGGTAGTTTTTGCTTTTTCATTCTACAGCAGGGAGCTTGTTCTTGAAATGGATTTTAAGAGATCAATCAGATGACTGGAACACCAAAATCATCGTAAGTTAAGTTTTCAAGATTAATGCCCCAGTACACTTTCAAGGGATACAGAAAATGAACAAGAATTTTTCAGGGTGGGTTTCACAAAATTTCACAGAACAGGAATTGTGATTTAAATTGAAATTATGTAGGTAGGTACTGACCGTGCTACGTTGATCATCTAACTGTAAGTGGTGTATGTCAAACCCAATAGTAAAGACCGCTATGGAGTTCCCGCCGACGGCTGAATAAAACAAAAGACAAACATTGTATTGAGTCAAAATGCCATATAATTTTGTATCTTAGGGCATATTCTATATATTTTTGGTTTATTTGGCATGGTTATTGAGCCATGGAATACGGAATCCACTGAATTTTTGCAAATTGATTTACATTTCTGAAAATTCTCACAGCTAATAATATCATGGTACTATAATTTCAAAACATCAAGATCTATGATAAACTTACAAAAAATGGGTGGAGGAATAGCCCAATCTGTTCCTCTTCATCTGTTCCTCTTCATCTGTGAATAGGAGGTCTGAAGAGTCATACAGGCCATGACCTCAGAACACTCCTATTGTGGCAGTGCTATTGCGGGAAGGTAAATTGCCAGACGATTTACCTTTTCTAACCTAAATATCAGACACAAAATATACTTTAAATTCAAGCACAAATAAATATTGTCAGTCTTCCTAAATAAAAAATTTCATTGAATAGAGATATCCTTGGCCCTTCTTTAATTTTTCTTTTATATTTGTCCTTGTACTGATAAGTCAATGGTACAAAGTGACATTTCAGAAATCTAGGTGATATTTAAAGTTGACACAGGTTTGAAGTTTGGAAGCAGAAGCAGGGGTGGCATCATAAGTTTATAAACCTTAAAGAAGATTTGAGCCCACAGCACCTTATTGCAGTTTACACAGTTACCAAGTTGTTAACCCCTTCAAGCATAAATTTCTTTTAGCCAGGCAAAGGATCGAGGAGTCTAAATGGTCAGGTATAAGAATAGCATTATGCATTAAAGTACACTTGCCTTGCGAACTTCTGTGCCACACCATAAGCACTTTAATTCCATGTAGTGAAGCTCTATCTGTTTACACCTAAAATTATAAATATTTCAAACATATGAATACCAAGTTTCTAAAAATGTTGTCATTTTTTTTAATTATAGACAATTCAAAAACAGTTCATACAACAGCAGATTTACTAACAATAAAAGGAATTGTGTCAAGATATTTTTTTTATGTTTATTGGGCGTATAAAAATACAGTATAAACAATTTGACTTGTATTGCTATATCATACCATATGAAATATTTCAAATATCCTTACCTAGCTTTGTTCCAAGAGTTGCCTTTGGGACATTTGTGCTCCACCATAACCTAATTGACCTCCCAGTTTAAATGTCCTATTGTAGCTTCAGACCAGCTACTTTTTCTTGGAACCCTGGAAGAGAAACAACATTTTAGTTATGGAAATTTTTTTTTTATGACACATTAGCCATTTTCAGAGGTTGATTTGGGTACCTCAAACTGGACATTTCTCTTTCTATATACCGGTATGTCTTTTTTGTAAATAGCAGTCATCCTTCTAACACAGATTATTCTGAACTTACACGGATTTCTGTAGCACACAGGGCCTTGGTTTATTGCCACATCCGATCGACTAGAAACTTTTTCCATATCCGGCCCTCCCACCTGCATCAATAACAAAGGGAAATCAGATTTTACAGTATAAAGCTCATTTAATAGGTACTGCATCTCATCAAAGATAGCTTTCCAGGCAAGGTGATATATGCCCACTGGCAGCTGTATTTTCAAATTAAAATATTTGGAAGAATAGTAACAATCACCAGTGTTAAATATTCAACCATTCGTCATACATTTTTTCTGAACTTTTTTGTCTGTCAAATATTGATAATTTGGTATAAATCTGTTCTCTTAAGTACTTACAAGCTACAATTGAACACTTCGAACACAAGGGCAATAACTTGATCTTCAATAGTGTCCATCCATAAAAGATAATAAACACACCAAGTTTCGTCAAAATTTTCACAGACTGATAGACATTTGTGACGCAAAAGTGGAATTTATAAACTTTGTATACTGACCGTGCTATGTTGATCATCTAACTGTGTGTGGTGTATGTCAAACCCAATAGTAAAGACAGCTATTGAGTTCCCGCAGACCTGACGGCTGGAAATAAACATTTTAATTCAATTAAAGCAGGTGTCAATAGTTAGACTGTATATATCAAGTTTTTATGAGTCCAACATCATTGAACCTTTGATTCAGAAGCCAGTTGCCATAAGTCTAGATTTATCAAGTGCTTAAGAGTTTGATATCATTGAACCTTTGATGCAGTAGCCAGTGGCAATCAATCTGGATTTATAAAGCCATTAAGAGTCCGACATCATTGAACCTTCGATACGGTAACCTGTTGACAGAAGTCCTAGATTTATAAAGTGTGTCCAACGTCATTGGGCCTTTCATACAGTAGACCATTACTCATGTCACCATGTTTGGTGGTAATTGATTTATCAAGTGTTTACAAGTCAGATATCATTGAGCCTTTGATACAGTAACCTGCTTGTCACTATGTTTCATTGGTTCATATACAAAGTTCAATAATCTAATCTTTATCTTTTCTCCTTATTCATTGATTGGCCAAAAACCAGGTAGTAGAAAGGATCCTAGTTTAAATATTTTTTTATCCGTGGCAAAGTTAGCATGCCAAACATGGAAACATACACCCTCTTTTTTCATATCTAAAAGGACATTCTGCCCTGTTGTAGGTTGTTAAAATTGTTTGCTCAAATTTGTGAAATGTATCCTATAATGTATCTGAAATTTTAACTGAATATAACAAGCCATTATAAAGCCAATTACCAAAACTGGGTCAAACTGCTTAATTAACAATTAGTACTCCCTGTTTTTAACTAACCCATTCAGCTTGATCAAGTAGATACATAGATAAATTTAGCATACTTTAGAAATATATGTAATGATAATGAAAATGTTTTTTTAAAAAAAGCAGAATGCCACTTTAAGATGTTCATAATGACTTCATAGTTATCATCAAATCTAGGGCAATAACTCTTAATTAGCACATTAACTCAGAAAATGTGCATTGCAAGAGTAATCATTTCCTTACTCAAGAACTTCAATTCAAATGACC
>NW_008707425.1:27119-28969 GCF_000327385.1 Lottia gigantea
CAGGAAAGAGTCCAGCTGAATTATTATATGGGAGAAAGATGCGAACAAAACTGCCAGAATTACAAGAATTTGCGAAAGAAGATTATGAAGTTAGAGATAGAGATAGCGAACATAAGGAAAAAGGAAGGAAATAATAATAGTATTTCAATAGGTGATAAAGTTTTAGTGAAACAAGATCATCATAATAAGTTCTCAACAAAATTTAATCCTAAAATATTCAAAGTTATTCACAAATTTGGAAATAGTGTAATTGTGGAAACTGTAGAGAAACCCTATGTGCGTTATAAGCGAAATGTTACACATATTAAGAAGTATTACGAAAGTGATCGTAATCGGGAAATCAAAAGTGAAACATCAAATAAAAATGTATTTGATGATATATCTTATAAAGTGCCAAATCAAAATGATCATAGTGCTATATTCGGAAATTATCATACTATTGTGCCAAATCAGAATATAAATCCTGATAGTGTTTCAAATCAATCAAATATTGATCATGATGATTCAAGTGATGAAAGTATTAAAACTTTCAATTCGTATCAACGACCTAAGCGTAATCGAAAAGACCTCTCCGATATCGAAATGATTAACATTTATATAGGACACTCCAAACAACAAAAACTCTAAAGTTTATATTTTAAATGTTTAGTTATTATTGATGTTGTTCATTTTATGTTTACAGGTTCTTGAAAATCTTGTCAACTTACTGGTACTTAGTCAAACCTCACTGTATATTCATATTTACAGAAAGGAATAAGCTTGGCGAGTGGCAATGGCTACTTCTATACAAATCATCAAAACCACCAAATCCAACCTGTCCAAGTTTTGTGAAAATCAGACAGAAACAGTAGTCTCGGTGTGATAGATCTTTAAGAAAATACAAAAGTCAAGACTATTTTTTCAAGAATAACAACTCAGGTTCTTGAAGATCTTGTCAACATCATATTTACAGAAAGTTTGACTAGAATCAATTCTTAAAAATCATCAGTATTGTTTTTGCCATTTTAAAATACAACCAATAGCCATCATTTGTTTGAAGGAAAACCAATGAAGTCAAGATTCCAACACTCTAAAGAATGAAGTACAGTCCTCACAATGTTTGAAATTTGAGATTTTACTAAACAATATTTTAAGGATTCCATTTAGTACCATTTGTTAGATTTGTAACCTTTACGTCAAGATTTCAAAACTGCAACTAAATGAGCTACAATCAGTCTAAAAAAGTGTGTAAGATCAACTTACCAAAAATGGGTGGAGGATTCGCCCTACATCTTCATCTGTTCCTCTTCATCTGTTCTTCATCTGTTCCTCTTCATCTGTTCTTCATCTGTTTCTGTTCCTCTTCATCTGTTCTTCATCTGTTACTCTTCATCTGTTCTTCATCTGTCCTCTATCTGTTGGCGCGCGCCGCTTCTTCTGTTCTTCATCTGTGAGTAGGAGGATATGTAGGGTCATACAGGCCATGACCCCAGATCACTCCTATTGTGGCAGTGCTATAGTGGGTAGGTAAATTACCAGACGATTCACCCTTTCTAACCTGAAATGGATTGAAACCAAAATAGCAACGAACCTTCACATCACAGATCTGTTCCCGTAACAAGTAAACAGTTAGCTGTCGCCAACACAACAAAATAATTTCAAAACTACTTTAGACTTTACAGAGTTCGCATGCCTTTTAAATTATTTTCCAAACACCGAAACTTGCTAGTACTTATCATTCTAGAATGCTCACAAAGAACATTGACTTACAATATAGATATAGTCCACTTCATCCATTATGTAAAATACAAGTTGAATATACGTTTCATTTTAAGCGTGTTTGTAAACATGAGCTAATTTCGGATATAAAC
>NW_008707425.1:29333-31054 GCF_000327385.1 Lottia gigantea
ATAAGCACTTTATTCATATATATTGAAGCTCTATCTGTATACACCTAAAATTAGAAATATTAAACAGAACCTCAAAAATCATGTCGTTTCACGCTATGCGATCTAAAATTACAATAACAAAATACTTTCACTGTTGAAATAGTGCTCAATATTTCAATTGTATAGCGATCTAGAAATGCACTCCTAAAATATATTTATGTATATTTAATACTTGATTTCACAGAATACATACTGTACAATTTCACCCTAATCAATCTTGAAAGTCCGCAATAGTGAGCAGGTTTTTTTTTACCAAGTAATAGTCTGACACCTGTTGATTTCTACCTAGTTTTAATAGAGCAAATTCAGAAAAAAATAAGGATGTTTTACCCCAGTGGGAAAATTCCTCCACATAACATAATTTTCCTGCATATGCTAAATGATCCGGCTCATCTTGATTGAATAAAGGTGATTTGATTGCTTATCTACCTATGATCCTTCAAGTCCTCATTCCCATCAATGATTTAAATTAATTCTCAACCAGATTCATTGGAAAATTGTGAAAGAGGTGATGCTGTATAGCTATACCATATGAGACACGACTTGTAATTGGCTTGCGAAAGTGGGATTTATTTCTATTAATCTCGCACTCTTTTTCTAAATCAACTAGGTAGAAGTCAACAAATATCTGAATATTATTAAATGAGAATGACTTACCGCCATTTGTTCCAAGAGAGGCTGGGTGGACATGATATGGCAGCTTAGCCGAGTATAACCTAGGTGGCCCTAGCAAGGTAGCCCACAGGCTGCCACAACTAAACGACACGCGAGCCCAACCCGTAAACGCGAAAATTTTGCTCCTTGTGAGCTACCTCCAAAAACCTAGGTTGTACACCATATCTAACCATGTTGTCCGTAGCTAAAGACGAGCTACTATATACTTGAAACCCTGAAATATAAGAAAACATCACAATAATACAACCATTAAATAAACTTTTTGTTTACATGTGTAATAATTTGGCCCATTAAAACTGACGTATGGACATAAATGTCACTGGGACTCAACAGGATATAATTCATTAGTTTTCTGTTCTGATCAAACTCACTTCAAACTATCTGTAACACTTTTCAAAATCACAATCTAAAGGTTGGTTCAAAATTGTACCAATGGAAGATAAAGTTGTTGTCACTTGCATTTGTCTAGTAAAAATCTCACATGTAGCTAGTATCAAATGACTACATCATGACATCTGTTGCATCAAAGGTTATCAGACTACATTGAACATTTTTGATACATCATTTTCAAGAAAGGATTATACGCATACGGTTTATTTGTATAGTGCCCAATTTTATACCGTTATAATGTACATCTATGCTACTAACCTCCACGGGAATGGTATCCCAACTATGGTGTATTAACTCAATAGTAAAAGCCACTATTGAGCACCCTGGCCTGAAACGAAAAGACAAAATCATCAAAATCTAAATGTTATCGATGTGTTCATTTGACAGATAGTGGCGAAGATGTGTAACATATCAATATTATGTTGAATAGTTACGCATCCTTTTTGAAAAAAAAAACTGTTCTTCTGTAATTGCATTTTAAATTAACCATTACACTGGTTAAAATTTCATGAAGCGTTTCGACGTGTTTCCCCCATGGTCGTCAGGCACATAAAGAAACTTGGACTATTTATATAGACATTTAGGGGATTATGATGAAGAGATATGATGTAGAGATA
>NW_008707425.1:31104-32396 GCF_000327385.1 Lottia gigantea
AATTATCATACTATTGTGCCAAATCAGAATATAAATCCTGATAGTGTTTCAAATCAATCAAATATTGATCATGATGATTCAAGTGATGAAAGTATTAAAACTTTCAATTCGTATCAACGACCTAAGCGTAATCGGAAAAGACCTCTCCGATATCGAAATGATTAACATTTATATAGGACACTCCAAACAACAAAAACTCTAAAGTTTATATTTTAAATGTTTAGTTATTATTGATGTTGTTCATTTTATGTTTACAGAAAATGATGATTTGTCATTTAGGAAAAAGGAAGGAATTGTAGTGTATGATTATTTGTTGTCTGGATCATAATAAGTTATCTCCCTTAAGGGAACTCTTTGTTAGGGGAGTTCTAAAAAGTGTACCAGTACAATGGCTGAATAAATATTAGAATTACAAATACAATAGTTAAATTTGTCAATACTCCTTAGATGGCCTGGGCATCAACTTCTACAGGCATCAAGAACCTACCTATACAAATCATCAAAATCATCAAAACCATCAAATCCAACCTGTCCAAGTTTTGTGAAAGTCAGACAGAAACAGTAGTCTCGGTGTGATAGATCTTTGTGAAAATACAAAAGTCAAGACTATATTTTCAAGAGTAACAATTCAGGTTCTTGAAAATCTTGTCAACTTACTGGTACTTAGTCAAACCTCACTGTATATTCATATTTACAGAAAGGAATAAGCTTGGCGAGTGGCAATGGCTACTTCTATACAAATCATCAATACCATCAAATCCAACCTGTCCAAGTTTTGTGAAAATCAGACAGAAACTGTAGTCTCGGTGTGATAGATCCTTGTGAAAATACAAAAGTCAAGACTATTATTTTCAAGAGTTACAACTCGGGTTCTTGAAGATCATGTTAACTTACTGGTCCTTAGTCAAACCTCACTGTATATACATATTTACAGAAAGGAATAAGCATGGCCTGCTTGGCGAGTAGCAATGGCCATTTCTATACAAATCATCAAAACCACCAAATCCAACCTGTCCAAGTTTTGTGAAAATCAAACAGAAACAATAATCTCGGTGTGATAGATCTTTATGAAAATACAAAAGTCAAGACTATTTTTTCAAGAATAACAACTCGGGTTCTTGAAGATCTTGTTAACTTACTGGTCCTTAGTCAAACCTCACTGTATATTCATATTTACAGAAAGGAATAAGCATGGCCTGCTTGGCGAGTGGCAATGGCCATTTCTATACAAATCATCAAAACCATCAAATCCAACCTGTCCAAGTTTTGTGAAAATCAGACAGAAACAGTAG
>NW_008707425.1:32987-38660 GCF_000327385.1 Lottia gigantea
AAGGATCGAGAAAATCGTATTTAAGAATGGAATACCACCCAGTCTTAATTCAGAGTTACCTAAAAGTGTACTCTTCAAGGGATACCGAGTTGTCATAACCTGTTCTAGATTGAAAACATGGAATAAGGTGATGTTTTACGTTTTTCGTTTCTGCATCTAATAGGGATAATGAGAACATACATCAACATGTAGTGTGTAATGTAATTTTGTCTGGTAAGTAGTACATGTTTTCCATGTTCAACAGTCGACAGATCTTTCGGATGCACAACCTGTAGCACACTGGGCCACTAAGCGTCCCACGTCATGTTTTAACCATTTGACATTATGCATGATATGCCAGAACAGGCGTTAACAGAATTTCTAAAATACGGTAATTTGAAACTTACACGAGGAGCTTCCTTGCCACACCATAAGCACTTTATTCATATATATTGAAGCTCTACCTGTATACACCTAAAATTAGAAATATTAAACAGAACCTCAAAAATCATGTCGTTTCACGCTATGCGATCTAAAATTACAATAACAAAATACTTTCACTGTTGAAATAGTGCTCAATATTTCAATTGTATAGCGATCTAGAAATGCACTCCTAAAATTAGATATTTAATACTTGATTTCACAGAATACATACTGTACATTTTCACCCTAATCAATCTTGACAGTCCGCAATTAGATATTTTGTTGCAATCAACATCATGGCCGCCTTGTCACGTGAATAGTGAGCAGGTTTTTTTTTACCAAGTAATAGTCTGACACCTGTTGATTTCTACCTAGTTTTGATAGAGCAAATTCACAAAAAAATAAGGATGTTTTACCCCAGTGGGAAAATTCCTCCGCATAACATAATTTTCCTGCATATGCTAACTGATCCGGCTCATCTTGATTGAATAAAGGTGATTTGATTGCTTATCTACCCATGATCCTTCAAGTCCTCATTCCCATCAATGATTTAAATTAATTCTCAACCAGATTCATTGGAAAATTGTGAAAGAGGTGATGCTGTATAGCTATACCATATGAGACACGACTTGTAATTGGCTTGCGAAAGTGGGATTTATTTCTATTAAACTCGCACTCTTTTTCTAAATCAACTAGGTAGAAGTCAACAAATATCTGAATATTATAAAATGAGAATGACTTACCGCCATTTGTTCCAAGAGAGGCTGGGTGGACATGATATGGCAGCTTAGCCGAGTATAACCTAGGTGGCCCTAGCAAGGTAGCCCATAGGCTGCCACAACTAAACGACACGCGAGCCCAACCCGTAAACGCGAAAATTTTGCTCCTTGTGAGCTACCTCCAAAAACCTAGGTTGTACACCATATCTAACCATGTTGTCCGTAGCTAAAGACGAGCTACTATACTTGAAACACTGAAATATAAGAAAACATCACAATAATACAACCATTAAATAAACTTTTTGTTTACATGTGTAATAATTTGGCCCATTAAAACTGACGTATGAACATAAATGTCACTGGGACTCAACAGGATATAATTCATTATTTTTCTTTTCTGATCAAACTCACTTCAAACTATCTGTAACACTTTTCAGAATCATAATCTAAAGGTTGGTTCAATCTAGTAAGCAAAATTGTACCAATGGAAGATAAAGTTGTTGTCACTTGCATTTGTCTAGTAAAAATCTCACATGTAGCTAGTATCAAATGACTATATCATGACATCTGTTGCATCAAAGGTTATCAGACTACATTGAACATTCTTGATACATCATTTTCAAGAAAGGATTATATGCATACGGTTTATTTGTATAGTGCTAAATTTTATACTGTTATAATGTACATCTATGATACTAACCTCCACGGGAATGGTCTCCCAACTATGGTGTATTAACTCAATAGTAAAAGCCACTATTGAGCACCGTGGCCTGAAACGAAAAGACAAAATCATCAAAATCTAAATGTTATCGATGTGTTCATTTGACAGATAGTGGCGAAGATGTGTAACATATTAATATTATGTTGAATAGTTACGCATCCTTTTTGAAAAAAAACTGTTCTTCTGTAATTGCATGTTAAATTAACCATTACACTGGTTAAAATTTCATGAAGCGTTTCGACGTGTTTCCCCCATGGTCGTCAGGCACATAAAGAATCTTGGACTATTTATATAGACATTTAGGGGATTATGATGAAGAGATATGAAGAGATGTTATGAAGCGGATTATTTGTGAATTACATTATTTTCTAACTAAAGTGTACAGCATTCTGAAAATATTATATTGAGCTGAAATTGTCATCGGCATATGTCTATCAGCAGTCAAAGGTTTATCGGTGTCTGGGTCGCCTCATTCTCTCACTAATTAGTTTAGGAGGCTGGAGGGGTGGGGAGGGTTAAACAAAATAAGGCAAGGCACTTTCCTTCATTTTAATAAAGCGTATAAAAGTAATGTGAGAAAAGGGGGCCAAAGAATTCCGTCTTTTCTATTCATATTCCTTATTTTGAGTCCTAGCTAAAAGCCAAGCTTTGCTTCATTTTTATCTCAAAAACAATTTGCAATGGATTTTTGCAATGAGTCTTTCCATTAATATACAATAAATACTACTTTTTCAAATCGATCTAAAATTTCAGAGAATTTCAAAAAGTCGACTTACCGGTTGCTATAAACGAAGCAGACTGACTGAGCGAGTAGTCACTAGTAACCAGTGAATTTTAGTTACTAATTGTCTTGATTACTATTCTTTTAACCTTCTACATAGTCCGAAACGTGTTGTTTCTTTCTTGCCTCTAGTAAAGGCAATAGTCGCATAATTTTTAAAAATGGCTAAAAACTAATTAGAAAAACAATTATTTCTAATACCTATAGAACCTAGAATACCAAACTACAATAGTATCTATAAAGTTTCCAGAGAAAATCTATTAAAACAATCTCTAAAATAATCTGTCCTTATAAAAGAATTATGGGCGTTATTCCCGAAAAAGACCACAGAACTAAAAAAATTACCAAACTGCCGTCGACCGCATCGTTTCTCATGCCCTGTCCTGGGCCCGTCGCTCCTATGGGAAACGTCTCACTCAAGCTGTAATCTCCAAATTCTACCAAACAATCAACGAAACAAAAACCAGAGTAACCATATCTCTACCAACTGAAATGGACACTACATCTGCACCATCTAGAGCCACCACGCTGCCGAACCAAACCCCTAAACGAGCCCGAAGTTCACCTACTCCTAGTCCAGCAGACATAGGTAAACGCTCTCGTAGAGAGGGCACACCCCTTCTCTTTTCACTTTCAGACTCGTCTTCCCCTTCCACACCATCTGAATCTTCACCACGTGATCCAGGATCCGCCAACCTTTCTTCCTTCTGTGCGTTTTTGGACCAGCAAACCACCCCTCAGTCCCCCTCCTCGAACCAGATCCCAGTCCGTTCCCAATGCTACAATTCTAACAACTACCAAACCAGTACCAATCACACCGTCGACGACCATTATATCCGCTACCAAACCGTATTATCACCAAACCAAGGACAAATCATTATGGAAACTACCTGCTCTAAAGAAATCAACCTTAATAATTGGATCATCTAACCTGAATCGAATTACCAAAACCAGTTCAGACACCGAAATACATTCTTACCCTGGTGCCCAAATCCATCACATACAGTCAATCCTGGAATCATACGACCATGATCCCAAACCTACTACCATTATTCTTCATGTAGGCCTCAACAACCGTGATCAGATACCAAAGACCTCCTTTAACCAAGCCCAGAAATTAATCGCCACAGCCAACAAAACCTTCCCAAACTCCAAGATCCTCTTCACATGTATACCCATTTCAAATAAAATCTCGAAGAAAGCACAACCGAACCTCAGCACCCTCAACAACATGATGATGGAGTCCAGTATCAACAGCGCAACAATCTTACCACCCTACGAAGAAGAATTCGAAACAGTTGATAATCTTCATTGGTCTCTAGAAACAGCAAACAGCATCTATTTGTTTTGGATACACCAGCTTCAAGCATCGAGTAAGTCTTCAAACTAATTACTGGGGATAAAAATACTGAGAGGCCACCGCTAGGCCAAACTGTAGTTAACTTGAGCCGCAAAATTCTCACACCCCTTCAGCATTCAATCTTAGACCGTGGACTTAAGTTTATTCCCACACCAAAGATAGCTAACTTATCTCCGACCATCCATTGAACGATTTCAACGAAATCTTAGCTGCACATATTTTTTTCGAAACCACCCCCCACGTGGTGCTAGAACAATGTTTATTCCTAAATCCACGTGGACACCCCCTCAGGCCGCCATCCATCCTGAAATATTGAAAGCATTTGCGAGTATGAATAGCCAAACAGTGAACCTTTCCATAACACACGAAAAGCCTAATCTCACACGAGTGGAACGTGAAGCGTTAAACTTACTTAAAAAAGACGATAGCATTTTTATTAAAAAGAGTGACAAAGGTTCATGTTGTGTCATTCTGAATAGGGAGGATTACGTTTCAGAAGCAGAGAATCAACTGAATAATCCTAAACATTATGCCATTTTACCGAAACCAATTTTCAAAGAAACTGCTAACATGATTAATAATATTCTTGCCGATTTAGTCAAAACTAGTTATCTCAAACAGAAACAATATGACTATCTGTCTGCCAAACCTGATTGTCGCGAGAGACATTTGTACACTTTGCCTGAAATCCATAAGAATCCAACCAAGGAGTGGTTTATCTCGAATAAAATCCCTAAAGGCCGCCCGATTATATCTGACTGTGGTAGTGAGTCATATGCAGTGTCAGAATACATTGATCATTTCTTACTACCTCTAGCATGCCAACATCGCGCCTACCTTAAAGACACAACCGATTTTGTCAATAAAATAAAAAATCTTCGAGTTCCCTCTAATGCCATTTTAATTTCTATCGACGTTTCTTCTATGTATACCAATATCGATAACACTACTGGTTTAACGGCAGTTCGTAAGGCTTTTAATAGAAACCCAGATCCAAACAGACCCGACGATGCAATTCTACAGCTTTTAGAGATTTAGTCTTAGTCGGAACGATTTCACATTTAATGGTAAAACATATTTACAAACTTCAGGGACAGCAATGGGCAAACGATTAGCCCCTTCGTACGCAAACCTTTTCATGGCAGAGTGGGAACGTGAGGTGTTGCCCCTCTGTCCATTTGACCCACTTTTTTACGGACACTTTTTGGATGACATTTTTATGGTTTGGACTTATTCTATCGAACAGTTTTGGGAATTCTTTGAAATTCTCAACAACCACCATCCTTCTATCAAACTAACCGCAAACGTGAGTGACAAAAGCATAGACTTTCTCGATACCACAGTCTTTAAGGGAGATTCCATAGCAGAAACAAATAAACTGGATATTAAAGTGTATTTCAAAGAAACTGATACTCATCAACTCTTGCACAAGAGCTCCTTTCACCCAAAACATACCTTTTCTGGTATAATTAAGTCACAAGTTTTACGATTTCATCGAATTTGTACAAGATCTTCTGATTTCAACCAGGCCTGTACGATTGTTTTCTCAAAACTGAAAGAGCGTGGGTACTCTAAACGATTTTTACGAAACATAAATAATTCCACCTTAGCACAGATAGCAGCTAAAAACAGACTTTAAGCCGAAGTATCTCCAGGTTTAAGAAGTGCTCCATGTTTGTCCAGTAGATGC
>NW_008707425.1:40978-73407 GCF_000327385.1 Lottia gigantea
TCAATGCATATTGGCCATACAGGCAAATATGGCCTATGGACAACTTTCTCAAATACAAACTTTTGGCTCAAGTTTTGATCTTTTCCTACTAATTAGACCCCAAGGAGTTCAAAAAACACAAGAAATCAAATCAAAATCTGTAAGTTTTCAAACTGGCTATATGCAGTCTGCATATTGGTGCACAAGAAGTGCTCAAAGACAAATAAATTTTTTGCGTGAAAACTTACAAAGCTACAATGCTGAAATTTTGCACCAATCTTCACATGGACTATCTGCACATGTCAGAAAAAACAGAACTCAAATATCTGCCATAGAACAAAAAATAATTTTTGACATTTTCAATGCATATTGGCCATACAGGAAAATATGGCCTATAGACAACTTTCTCAAATACAAACTTTTGGCTCAAGTTTTGATCTTTTCCTACTAATTGGACCCCAAGCAGTTCAAAAAACACAAGAAAACAAATCAAAATCTGTAAGTTTTCAAACTAGCTATATGCATTCTGCATATTGGTGCACAAGAAGTGCTCAAAGACAAATAAATTTTTTGCGTCAAAACGTACAAAGCTACAATGCTGAAATTTTGCACCAATCTTCACATGGACTATCTGCACATGTCAGAAAAAACAGAACTCAAATATCTGCCATAGAACAGAAAATAATTTTTTACATTTTCAATGCATATTGGCCATACAGGCAAATATGGCCTATAGACAACTTTCTCAAATACAAACTTTTGGCTCAAGTTTGGATCTTTTCCTACTAATTAGACCCCAAGCAGTTCAAAAAACACAAGAAAACAAATCAAAATCTGTAAGTTTTCAAACTAGCTATATGCAGTCTGCATATTGGTGCACAAGAAGTGCTCAAAGACAAATAAATTTTTTGCGTGAAAACTTACAAAGCTACAATGCTGAAATTTTGCACCAATCTTCACATGGACTATCTGCACATGTCAGAAAAAACAGAACTCAAATATCTGCCATAGAACAGAAAATAATTTTTTACATTTTCAATGCATATTGGCCATACAGGCAAATATGGCCTATAGACAACTTTCTCAAATACAAACTTTTGGCTCAAGTTTGGATCTTTTCCTACTAATTAGACCCCAAGCAGTTCAAAAAACACAAGAAAACAAATCAAAATCTGTAAGTTTTCAAACTAGCTATATGCAGTCTGCATATTGGTGCACAAGAAGTGCTCAAAGACAAATAAATTTTTTGCGTGAAAACTTACAAAGCTACAATGCTGAAATTTTGCACCAATCTTCACATGGACTATCTGCACATGTCAGAAAAAACAGAACTCAAATATCTGCCATAGAACAGAAAATAATTTTTTACATTTTCAATGCATATTGGCCATACAGGCAAATATGGCCTATGACAACTTTCTGTTTCTGCCCTGTAAAATGGATAAATAATATCAGTTTTCATAGTTAATGTTTATTTAAATATTTAGATCATAAAATTGTTTGATTTAAAGGGATACTTGAGAACGTGTTTTTTTTTTCTCCCTTTTTTTTTTGTTGAGTTATTTCAGTATCTACCTATCTATCTATCTATTGGTTACTTAATGATTTTTATAAATTTTTCTATAAATTAATATTGATCATTAATAATTTCAATATTTTCAAATAACAGTTTTGAAATTGTAAATCTTATAAGCTTGATTCTCTTGATTTTTAATATACCCATATAAGTTAGTGTCTCTTTAAAAGAAACAGGGTCACTACAATGTATAACATTATGACACGCTGTAGTAAATTAGGTTGTCAATAACCACAAGTGTACAATTCATACAGACACATAAGAAATTAAACCGACTCAAGTATTAAAATTTCAGACAGGATTCATAGAATGAAGAAATTAGAATTCGGTGCAAAATTAACTAAATGTGATCAATAATAGTCTTTTATGACAAATACAAATAATGATAACGTCAATCATTAGGTTTTCGTGCGGTATTAACTTCGCATAATTGATTCATATCCGAGCTAGTCTGATGCTGTCGGCATGATTTTCCGATACACAATCCTCAGTTAGTTTTTAGATATGGGGGTTGATTGCATATAACTGATGTTGTAATTTAAATGAAAGCGATATTGAATATTACACAGTTGCAATGATTATTTAGCCTGCCGGAAAACAAAAATTAGCTACTTGTTTACTTAATTAAACGTCTCTTCTAGGTAGACTCGGTATTTTGAATGTTTTCATTCGTGTATAGAGGACCATAGAAATACTTAATAGCAATATCTGATCTTGAAATGCTACAATATTAACACATATTAGAAAATGTTCAATTGCCAATCAATTAAAAATGTGGGATAGTTTCCTCGATCCAAAATTGGAATCTTTAAAACTCCGTAAACAACTAACATGTAAGCCAAAAGACATCTGCCAGATGTATACAAAGTAACACAATATTATAGCTATTATAGCTATATACCTAGATATTCAACACTTATAATCCAACCAAAAATTTAATTCACCAATATCGTCTAAAAGCGAATGAACCATAAGAAAACAATGCTCATGTAAGACGAAAATCACAACAAATTTCCACAAACCTAATCTATTAGACCTGCATCTGACATTTCATCAAGGCCTTTCAATATGAAATAATGAGAAATATTTACAATGAGAATAAAAGTCTGGTAATAACCATCAACCATGAACCATTTAAAAACTATGAGACAACTATGTACATATGTTTGTGTTTTGTATCAGATAAAGTCAGTATAATATGAGATATATTTTTCATCTTCTGTTCCACCTTAACCTGCAAACCAGAAAAAAACGCTTCATTAGTCTAAACCAAAATCGCTTACCATCTATAACTTAACCATTATCTACAACAACTCTTCTTTATCGTTGTTTATAACTATTCGTCTTAACCATTATTTATAATTAGTCATCTTAATCATTATCTATAACTATTCTTGTAAACCATTAACTATAACTATTCTTCTTAACCATTATTCATAACTATTCTTCGTCACCAGTATCTATTACTACTTCTTAACTATTATCTATAACTATTCTTCTTAACTATTATCTATAACTACACTTCTTAACTATTATCTATAACTATTCTTTTTAACTATCATCTACAAAATCATAAGTAACAAAATCATAAGTGTTTTACATGTCGAGAGGTAACACATTTCATATACACCCATATAGATAAATAATAATGTGGGTACAAATAAAAATCTGTCAAAATCGTAGAATGTAGAGCTAGTATGCGTCGTGTAAGACGGAAGTATAGAGGCGGAATACTTGTGTACGAAGGCCTATCTTGTCATGTGATGGCCAAAAATATATACCTCAAAATAGCAGCTAATGCCATTGCAGCTTTGCAGGACAATATAGTCCTTCGTGTAAAAACATTCATTTATGTATACGCCTACAAATTAGTAAATTCCAATGCAGCTTTTGTTATAATATGTATCAAAAATAGCTATGCCATCGTAAAACGCCCACATTTGTAATGTCAGCTAATTTGTCCGGGAGGTTGACAAGAGTTATCAGTAAATGAATGTTTCTGATAGTGAAATTTTCATATTTCATGGGTTTTGTTTACAACTTTTTTTATTCAAGTGGGATTAATTTAACATGTCAAGTTTCATTTAATCCATATAGAATTGAATCTTTTGTGTGGCAGCAAATAGCAAATCTTTGTGATAAGACAGTTATATATTTGTGGCAGATGTGTATATATATATATATATATATAGAGGCAAGTAGCCCATTAGATACAACATTTGTCAATATATTGATGGTATATAATAAAATATTTCCAAAAAGAATATTTTTTATAAAAAAAATAACAATACATCATAATTAATAATTGGTTGTTTATTATGGTATATGCATTATTTTAAAGGCCTCCATTTTCTTTTGAAGTTACTCAAATTACATACTTAACGTTTTCAGACCACAATATCATCAATAAAATCACATTCAGGCTACTAACTCTATGCATACACCTAATGATCACTATTAAATTTTCATTGGTTGAGAAAACAGTGGGTGTGGCTTAAGTCCAGCTATGAAAAAAATTGTGAGTAGAGAAATAGTTAGGCCTCCGATTTTCAATAGGGTTCATCCCTGAGTGATTACACAGGCTAACTCTATGCATTCAACTAATTATCACTGTGGAAATTTTCATTCAACGGTAATAACTCATAGTGAATATTATTCAATTTCGCTGAATTTCAATAGGGTTCATCCTTTGGTGATTACAAACACCCAAACCAAGTTTCGTCAAAATCCACCAAGAAACCAGCCTTCTATCGTGTCCACAAACAATTAAAGAACAAGGACAATAACTCATAGTAAATAGTTTTCGATTCGTCTGGTTTTCATTAAGGTTCATCCTTGGGTGATTACAAACACTCACACCAAGTTTTGTCAAAATCCATCAAGAAACCAGCTCTCTATCGTGTCCACAAACAATTCAAGAACAAGGACAATAACTCATTGTAAATATTTTTCGATACCAGCTCTCTATTGTGTCCACAAACAATTCAAGAACAAGGGCAATAACTCATAGCAAATATTTTTCGATTCGTCTGATTTTCAATAGGGTTCACCCTTGGGTGATTACCAACACTAACACCAAGTTTCGTCAAAACCCATCAAGACACCAGCTCTCTCTCGTATCCACAAACAATTCAATAACAAGGGCAATAACTCATAGTAATTAAGTTTCGATTCGTCTGATTTTCGATGGGGTTCATCCTTGGGTGATTATATACACTCACACCAAGTTTCGTCAAAATCCATCAAGAAACCAGCTCTCAGACTGTCAGGCAAACGGGCAGGCAGGCAGGCAGACAGACAGAGGCGACGGCTATATACGCCCATTCAAAGACAAATCTTTTTCTTTTTGTTGTTCAAAAGTATAGATATGTGTGTAGTTGGCTTACCTTCTGTAAAACTGTGGCATTCAGTAGACATAATTTCTTTACAACATACAGTTTCAGACATTCATTCCATATCACCGCAAAAATGAAATAATGATATATATTTTAATGGTAATACTGAATGAACTTCTCAACATCGGTGTTTTGTAATATGTATCAAAAAACGGGTTCCATGGGACATGCTATGATTGGTTTAAGTCATTAGATAGGGACTGTCGAAGAAAAAAACATTCAAAGACAAATGCTTTTGGAAGTACCTCGAAAGTATAGATATGTGTGTAGTTGGCTTTCCTTCTGTAAAACTGTGACATTCAGTAGAAATGATTTCCTTAAAACATACAGTTTCAAACATCCATTCCATATCACCACAAAAATGAAATAAAATAAAATATATTTTTCAATACTGCACTTTTGCGATGACAGTACCATCGATTTTTAGATTTACATTCTCAAATAGGGAACGGGGTTGTACAAAGCCTTGCATCATATGGGGATTCAACCGATCGACTAGACGCTCTTTCCATTCAAGTCATTGACAGGGGAACATAGTTAAATTTCAGAAACATTGATCATAACATAACTTGCCTATTGTAATGTAGGTTTTCATGACTTTCCTGACTCAGGATTTCTTTCAAAACCACAATAAAGCCTTCACCACCAACCATATCACTGTCAATCGAAATATAATATGAATTTAAGTTTAACGTCATAATAATGAATTAACAAGAGCTCGTATCTTTCATCTAGACAGTTGGAAATGAATTTAATTAACTTTGCAAAAATTTAATTGACTAAATGAATTAAATGACTTATCTTTTAAAAAACTGTATTTGTTCAATACACGAGAACGTTCACGTGATGTGGCCTACAGTCCTATAAAAAAAAAAGAGTTATGTTTTATGAGAGCCATTTATGGGGGAGTTAAGGGAAGGGGGGCACTTTCAATTTCGAGTGATTTCTAGTTGTACTAATCAATCATTCATGTTTTACAGTTTGTGTTTAAGGAATTTTATAGAAGTTATCTATTGTAAGGATTTTCTTTCATCATTCCCACTCTCCGCCTGACGTTTGTGGTTTAAGAAGTGCTCATACACAAATAATTCTTTTGCAGGAAAAGTTGCCAAGCTACAAGGCTGAAATTTGCAGACAATATCCACATGGACTATCTGCGCATGTGGAAAAAAACAGAACTCAAATATTTGCCATAGAACCGAAAATAATTTTCACCATTTTCATGCATATTGACCTTATAGTCAAATATGGCCAATATGCAATTTTGCCAAATTCACCAATTTGACTCATGTTTTGCTTTTTTCCTGCTAATTAGACCCCAAGGACATCAAAAAACTCAAGAAACCGAATTAAAATCAGTAAGTTTGAAAACTAACTATTTGCAGTCTGCACAGTGGTCCACAAGAAGTCCTCAAACACAAATAAATTTTTTGCAGGAAAAGTAACCAAGCTACAAGCCTGAAAATAGTAATATTCTAAGCAACGTAGGAACATTACCCAAATGTATGATTGTCAGAAAGGTCTACACCACTTCACAACTGCATTAACCGCCGACAAATCGTAATAAAATTTGCAATACTTCTCGAATAGAAATCATGCTTCCCAACTACAAAGCTCGTGTGAAAAGCAACAGAGTTGAAAAGACAGAAACCAACTCAAATTTTCACAAAATACACTAAAAGTACAATATCCCAATTTGTTCTTATCCTATTTATTGGTATCTTACGAAAACTATGTACGTGTATAACCACAAGTATTTCTCTAAAAAATTAATAACGTGAATCACTGACACCTAAATCTCCTTATCGGTTACAACATGAAATATTATGAAATATCTCACATGTACTAAGCATTCAAAAATTCAAACAGTCTTGTACTAAACTTTAAGCATTTGAAACTAAAACGGTCTGTTACAAAACATTAATTAATTGAAAACTATTGCAATATATTACTAACCATTAAGCATTTGAAAACTAAAACTGTCTTAAGCATTTAAAAACCATGAAATATATTTTAAGAAGTTCTTTACAAATTGTAGGTGTATCTTGTGTCAGTCAATATGACAATATTATCTTATTCATCTTCTGTCCAAAGAAGAAACAAAGCGCCTCGTGGCTCATTAGTTTAGAACAAAACTCGCTTACCTTTCATTATCTTTCACTTTGTCGCATGGTGCTAATGTCAATGGATATATGACTATTCATCTTTATCAATGTCTATAACTATTCATCTTTATTATCATTTATAACTATTCTTCTTTATCAATGTCTATAACTATTCTTCTTTATCATTATCTATAACTATTCATCTTTATCATTATCTATAACTATTCTTCTTTATTATTATTTATAACTATTCTTCTTTATCATTGTCTATAACTATTCTTCTTTATCATTATCTATAATTCTTCCACAGTAAAAAAAAGATAGCTTGCAAGGCAAGGTAACATACGCCCACTGGCAGCTGTCAGAAACGATAAAACAGTCTTTAGTGACTAAAGTACGAATCTTCTCATATTGAAGAAATTTGATTAGTTTGAATTCAATTATATATATGTATGCCAATTATTTATGCTGAGTAATTCCACAGCTCTAATCAAGGGCAAAAAAACACTTTTCCTAAGTCAAGGGCAATACCTCAAAAACCGTTCATCGAAAATCATCAAGTTCAAACGTCAAAATAAATGATCACAAAATATTTCATTGAAACCAAATAAAAATTGTATACTGTAGTCTCTATTGAAAAAATTCTTATGCATTTTTACATCGTCATGGGCAATAATTTTTTTATTAGATTTTTCAATGAAAATTTCTGCTGACACCATCACTTTTCCAAAAAAATTTTAAAATTTTAAAAATCCATTTGCATTGCTAATGTAAACACTGTTCAAGTCATTTTTGTCATTATGAAAAAAAAACCCAAGAATTTGGTCGTCGGCAAATTGAACAAATACAAGTCATACTAAAAATAGATCAATGTTTTCACGTGCTTGTAAATTGGAGCAGCCTTGCTCTTACTTGAAAGATATAGACCTGATATTTTAATATCAGAAATTTTATGTGATTTCGAATTGATTTCATCTTTTTGGGGCTATTTCTTATTGTTATCAAATGAATGCTTTCAAGTCAATAACAACATTATAATACAAATAAACAATCACATAACTTCAACCTTCTCTCGCTTTGTTGCTATCCAATATCAAACGAAACCGATAACCGGATCTCGTGCACTCATATATTATGCAACACTTGCTTAACAAACCGGGACTTCAAATGTTATATTTATGCATTAACATTGTCTATGATCGCAAACATTACAGAAATAATTATAATGCTCCTTCAGCACAATATTGGGTCGACTCATGACGGATGTTAGGGCTTTCGACTTCTGAAAATAATTTTGCTGTATTGTTCCTTGGAGTTGATAAAGTGAGTACAACTGTCGCACAATTAGACTTAACCACGAATGTGTGAAGTGAATAGGTCTAATAGCTAGCAATTGTGGTCTAATGTCTACTTATAAATATTAATAATTTCCGATTAGTGTACTGTAGACTCTAGAAACTTTTATTGTGGTCAATCAATAGCAATAGAAATTCCACCGATAAAAATGTGGTTAATATGTGATAGTCATTTAACGAATTGTGTCTCGGTACCAACAAATGCAAAAATAAATTGCGAGCGGAATGTGTTTATTATGATATGCCAAGTTAACAAAGTTTATTTCTCTTGTTCCCGCGACCTTCTATGATAAATTTTATATAAAAAGATGTTAGAGGGTCCTCATGTTCTTTAAGCACCGATAGCATATATTGTTTTATTCGTATATATAACCAGTATTATAAACAATAAATTGCTACCGGTTATTAAGGAACAAACTGCAAACTGATACGATCCAAATCGGATACTAAAAGGGTATTGGAGTAGGTGTGGGTGTGTTTTATTTAGCAAGGTGCTTCATTCTTGGATGTGGTCAAAGGGGGATAATTTCACGTTACTTCGGTCTGAAGTCGAGGTAATCGCTTACCATAATAATGTACTCTCTGGCCATATTGAGTTCTAAATTAAATTTATTTAATTTATGTCACAAATATTCAAAATATGATTGTATATTGCATGCCATTTGTCTAAGAATGCGTATGGGTCCATGGAAATAAAAGTTTTAACAAATTTCCATTTGAAATAAACACACTTCCCTATTAGAAATTCTGGGTGAAAATTACCCACATTTCGGACTGAAAATTCCCCTCTGTATAATTAAATTTTAAATAATTCTTTTTTGAATGGCATTTTCATCAACCCAAAGACAATCTCAGAACTATTTTGAGGTTTATATTTCAATTCATACAAAGATATTAGGCAAAATGCGACTTAGGCAACATTGTGGTCAAACAGAAGGTGGGTTATATAGCATAAGAATGTATATAGTATATATTGTGGTTGGTTGGTTGGTAGATGACAAGTTAACGTTCGCTGATATCGCAAACTAGGTAGTTGTTGGTAGTCGTAGTAGTTGGTAGTCGGATTGGTTCAAATTGGATGATTCTGTGTTGTTGGTTTGGTTGTTGATTCCTCGTTAGATCTGGTCGGGTCGAATGACATGGCGGTGAAACTCGGCCCTGGATGGTGTGGCGTGAGTTACTCGATCTCCTTCATTCTTCCAAACTCGTTCTGATCATGGTATTTCTTGTTGATTGGTAGTCGAATGGTAGTCGTTGGTTTGATTTGGTTAGATTAAGTATATATTGTTTCCATATTATCTTTTTATACTTCAGTTGCTCAGTTGGTGTATGTTTTGATGACTGTCATTTTGTCGTCTGCTGGATGTAGTTAAGTACTCATCATGAGTAAGATTAAAGTAGTTTTCATTATATAGGCGGCAGTTTGGCTAGTTTCCTAGTTAATTTGTTTATGGTTTTTAGCCAGAAAGCAGTTTGCAGTTATTAGACTGATTCATTTTAAAAAGAATATTGATATATTGTGGATCTAGTAATTGTTTTTAATAACATTTTCTGGGAATTAGAGTAAGTTATTTATATAATTGTAAGTATCATTAAATTGTAAGTATTCTTCTAATACTTACAAGTGCTTTTTAATATTAAATCTATAACATTTGTTAATTTTTTATTCAGTTATTTATTTCAGACTTTTATTAAATATATTATAAGTATATTTAACAACTGTAGGAATTATATTTATCTTCTATCAGAATTTGATTATTAATGGCGATATATTGTACATAAACTATATAATACACTCTATTTCTGTCACTGATTTGACTGAAAATTGGAATGGTGCAAATTGGTGTTATCAGTGTCCCCAATACACAAAATATTAAAAAGAATTTACAATTCCTTTACAGGACGAATTTAATATAATGATGTTTATTTAAAATCTATCAATGATCAATCTATTATTACTCGAAGGGCGAAATATTTCCTTTTTGCTATCTGACTAAAGAGCGTGAACTTTGATTTCACTAAAGGTTAGAAATTGTCCATTACTATTACTAATAAAAATATATCTCGACGAAAAGGCAACTGCGCCGCTACATGTTGTTATGTTGTAAACTACCAGACCAGTTGGGTTTGGATCTTGGTGGCAGAGTGGTGTAGAGCTGAATGTGCTTTCGTCACATGCTCCTACTGAACTGAGTCGAATTTGAAAGTTGACAATTCGATTTATACTACCTGAAAGTATAATAAAAGTCATAAATACAACAGTTACCAATGATCCGAATGTAAGAAGGGAATTAAATGATATGTGTATCTATATAAGTCTGAACGAGTCAAATGTCATTGAGTTGGGATTCCTGATTGCTCGTGTTGATAAAATCCCATTCAGCTCGCAACCGTTTCAGATTGTGATGATCCTCATTGTCATCCACGATTTTTTTTTGATGTACGCACACGTCGTTTATTGGCGTCACCCATGTCCGTCCTCCATCCACAAATACATAATGGATTTTGACGAAACCTGATGAAATTGGTCATCACCATAGAATGGCTTCAATTTATAGCTCGTAAAAATTGTAAAAACTGAAGTATTTTATAGAAATTAAGAACAAAACCCTGTCAAAAGTATTTTATGATTATTTCAAAATGTGTTACTGTCCTGTTGGAAAACTTAAGAGGACACAATTTATGACAGATTTGAAATTATGAATTAACATGAATATTAAGGTTTCAAGTATAGTCCTATAGAAAATTAAAAAAAAAGAGTTAATTATTTCATATTACTGTACTTCCAAAGTTCTTACTTACAAGCAAAGCTGCCAATGGATGTATCACCTTGTCGGTAGGTGGTAGGTATATGACAAGTTAATGTTCGCTTCCAGCGGATGCTGATATCGTAATATCACCTTGTCTAGCAAGCTATCCTTAAATATTATGAGGAGGTGTGATCACTGTGAAAAGGTATAATTAGCACATTCTGATTATAAAGATCGGACAACCGCTATATAATGATTTTCAAGTTTATGAATTGTAAGTGAAGTCAACCTTGACGAAAACAGAAAAACAATGTTGATCAATTCTGCATAATTGAATCAATTTGGTCGATACATTCAACCTGATAATAAGAGAATAACAATCACGTCTTAGACATGTAGGTATATTTTCTATTGATCCTGATATCGATAAAATTACCTTCACACAATGAACTTTCAAAGGGGGCGTCTCAGTTAAAAAAGGTACTTGAATAACATTCGCAATGCATACTCCTTTCATGAATTACGCACGTGATACGAAGATGTTAAAAGAAAACCACCCACAGACAGACACCGTTGTAATTGACCATGCCATCAGCAGTATGATCAATCTACTTGCCTCTCGTTGAATCCGATCAATCACTGTATTTAGTACATGCGCTAAATGCACCGATTAGTTGCCACGATTTGCCCGTCAAAATTTGGTATTATACGCCCACTGGCAGCTTTGATTTTAAATAAGAATATTTGGCAGTACCGTATCAATCACCGAAATATTCGACCTTCAGTCATACACTTTTTGGGGCTATACTGAATAATATTACAAAGTTTTGACGGGCAATAAATCATACTAAATATTTTTCTGCTTTTCAATAGGGTTCATCCTTGGGTAATAACAAACTCCCACACCACGTTTTGTCAAAATCCATCAAGAATTGTGCCTTCTAGATTGTTTACGAGCTAAAAATTGATCACATTTTCAAGACCAAGGGCAATAACTCATACTAAATATTTTTCGATTAATCTGATTTTCAATAGGGTTCATCCTTGGGTGATAACAAACAATCATACCAAGTTTCATCAAAATTCGTGCAGAATTGTGCATTCTAGAGTATTTACGAGAAATTGCAATTGCGGATGGACGGACCGACGACATGGGTAATGCCAAAATTTCATGTGGGCGTATAAACCTTAGTTCTATTCGCTGGTGCCATGCAATTTCAATAACAAATATATATATTTCATCTATGTATTAATTTCGCAAAAAGAATGGAATAGACATTTCCCACAACCAACCTTATACTGTTCACGAGTTTTAATTTCCTGTTTTTTATGTCAGTTACATCCAACTCGCAACATAAAAAAATACTGACGTTAATTCTACCTACCCCCATCCTGTCTATTGAAAATCGTGATCTGCTTGAAATTATATATATTTTCTAAATCAACACAAAACCAATTCGGGTTTAACTTTTGTGTATGGCATACTGTAAGTCGGTCGTTGGCTGTATTTCCATCCACACAATTACATGGTAGATACGGTAAACTGTGAAAAGTGCTCATGACTGATGGTTTTCCAATGGCCACATTCGTTTTATCTGGAATACAAAAATATGAGAATCGGTGTTCACTGGTTTAAACTTTCATAATTATTATCAAGCAACATTGCATTACTTGTTCTGGCGCTGACAATAGCATAGTCTCGAACTGTTTCTGAAATTTGCCGATCGATTTGGTGAAACACATGTTAGTGAGGAACTGTGCAATTATACGACGACAAACATTTAAGTCAAGTAATTCGATCAAACTAGTATAGTCCGTCCTTGGCTTGAATGCAAGGCAACGGTTGTTGGTCAAATCCCAGCGACTGAACTTTTTTACATCACTAACGGGGAGACCAAGTTGAAAATCCGAATGTACTATCTCTGCCTTTGACGGGATCAATTCCTGAACCTTCGGGTATCAAGTAAGCATCTAAATAACAAAGCCATTGTGGTCTCCGTGTACATTACAAATGGACTGTGATTCTATTTGTTTGGTCTTGAACGACAAATGGGTTCCCTATACCTTCTAGTACTTACCTTCTTCTGAAGGAACATATATTTCCATACCGATATCATTGACTACACCTTGACATTCAACAGGAAACATATCATAGAGAAAACACTCAAGTCGTTGTTCGTGGTATCCAAAACCAACACAAGAAATGTTGGTGAAACAAAGCATGCTACATCGAAGTTTTGCGTTTTGTATTATTTGCTGATAATGTCTCGGGATTAGTATGTCTTGTTTGTAAAGAATATACGATTTCGAAAGAACAGTATTTTGTGCACATAAATTTGTCAGAGAAGAATACACCAGAAATAACACATTGAAAATCATTTTTGATCTGTGGTGAATTACGCCAAATGAAGCCTTCCAATAAATTAAGCTCTCCAGTGAACTCAAGAAAGTAAGCAGCCGGGTGGGTTAAGTTGTCAAGTGAAATGATCTCAACGAATTAAGCTTCCCTTGGACTTGAGCTTTCGTTGAAGTACATTTAACTCTGTACCAGCTACTCTTGATGTAAAGTCAGACAAAGCTCTACACAATCTCTCTCCCAATAAACACATTTTCATCCATTGTGTGTCTAATACATCGGAGGATTACGAATTGCAAACAATCACACTTTTAAAACTTCGATGTTTTAAGTAAACAAAAAGTCAGATAAGTTACAATCAATTGTACTTTCACCTTTCTATGTTAACATTTCCAAATGTCTAATTCTTTAGCTCGAGATTAAAATGTAGGCTTCAAACTATCAGTGCTTGAGTTCTCCAAGTGTCCTTTCCACAAGTGAGACTAATACAAAATAAATACAAAAACATGCTGGCAAACAACAATTTACAATAGTTTGTGCAAGTACGGTGGCTCACATACGACATTTTCCACTTTTTATTTTGAATCAAAAACTTTTTTTTAATTGGTGAAAATAATTTTTACTAGGTGAAAAGTTATTTTGAATTAAAAACTTTAATTTTCACCCAAGTGAAAATAATTATCACCTTGGTGAAAATTAAAGTTCTTAATTCAAAATTACTGGAAATATCACGAAAATTAATATTTTTAATTCAAAATTAAAAGTGAAATATGTCGTAAAGAAGCTTTATTTGTTTATAAACTAAAATCTCGATTTTCACAATTTGTATCGGTTTTTACCATTATACAGATCAATATACCCGGATAATCGGAACACACCCTACTTTTAACCACACACTTTGACCGATCGAACATTATCAGCAGACATTGGTGTTTTTCTTGCGTTTTTTCTTGCGTTAACGAAAGAAATCTATGAACTCGGGATTGTACATTAGTGTAGTCTAAACACATTCTAGATTATAGACATCACAAAAAACGTAATATTGATTCTAGTTTGTTACATATTTTTAGATCGATATTATCATCTCAAAATATTATCCTATTTGTACCGCCTCAAGAGTTAGTTTCGCCATCTTGCACTTGAGCTATTACAATTTCCTGCAATTCCTGAAAAGATAAAAAAAAAATGGCTTTTAACATGGTGAAAATTCATATAAACTAGAGATCCATAATTAAAATAAGCTACGTCTGTAACATTAAACCGATTGGGACAAGACAATTATAAAAACAACAAGATACAAAATGGAAAATTTCCACAATATTTCGATGTACAATTTGTTTAAAAATATACTTAGATATATTAAAACAGATCCTATATCCCCTTGTTACCCAGGGTTTCACACTATGCGATCTTTAAACAACTGATACTATTTTAGCAGTGAAAATATTTTATCATTGTAAAAATACAATTTAAAGATGGGTTTCATTATTTTTTAGTGTCAAATTAAGCAAACTATTTGATTAATTGGAGTTTCTAATGAATTATCATGTATTCTTAAAAATATCATTATGTTCTTCTTGTATATAATTAAGATATTTAACCAATCATATGTGTCAAAGTATGTACAGTCTGTATAAACAAAAAAGACTTTTTGACCTTTCTTGATCGGTCACTCATTGGAATTCTGCTGGTAATTCTCTTCTAATTAAGCTAATTATGAATTAATTATGATTTCATTGATAATGGTTTTTGAAGGAAATCAATGTACTCGTAATTAACAAATTTTTTTTTGTAGAAAAGAACTTAATAAAATGGAAGTCTGGACAATCACTCAAAATTCAATATGCTCTTGTAATTTCTTTTTGAAATATTGAACGATGATCTTGAAGTTAGTCAATTTGTCAATAATTACTTATACTCTGATTTGAATTTCTAATATCAATAATGTTGTCTTATTGACTTTATATTAATGTTCAATAACATCGCAAAATTCATATCAAGGCAAGTATAGAACCTTCTTGGAGTTGATCCAGTTTCTAAATGTTATAACGACCTAACCTCGTGTTGCCAAGATTACGAAAAGACAACAGTGAAAACAAAATTTTAATTAATTTCAAAACAGACATAACTAGACCCTTATTCTTGATAACTTTACTGTTTAAATAGTTATGCCAAATCTAAAATTATTTGGATTGAAAATCGATAGAAAAACCCCGAACTATTTACATATATTCAAATATTGACTAAAATCAACCACCAAAATGCCGCTTATATCCCTTTAATATTTCCTTTATTCAAGGTACGTAGTGATAGTAACATTTTGATTAGGTCTTTATTTGAATATGCTCCCGATATTCATAATTCCAGTCCCTCAGTGTCCCTTAGCTATATTTTAGTTTTTGAAGACCTGTTTTAATATTTCCAACATGAAATATATAATCACACAATGAACTACTTAAACAGTGCTTCAAACCAACCGTCTTATTCAACTTAAACAATAGATCGTTATTATGTTTTAAAACAGGATGCAGATCTACAATAGAAGTTATATTATTGAGGAAATTTAAAAAAAAACTCTCGGACCAAATTTCTCTAAAGGTTTTGGTTTTATTTTAGAAATACAGTGTTGAAGTGATATAGTTGTCTAAAGGGTCAAAGCATAGCATAAATTTTCTCTCCAATGGTATCAGTGATAGGACCGTAACTTTAGGAGGGAGGGGGGGGGGGGGGTGTCACATTGGGCTGGTGACGGGCATGTTCAGTTTTAGCCGTTTAAAGTTATACCTAGGGTTGAATATTTTGGCCTATCAGTTTACATTTTGTTATGGGAAAATTGAACTTTTGGCGATAATGCATGTAATTTTATATAATCATGGTGCATCTTCAGATACATACCGTCGGATGCCTCTGATTTGGGACTGCTAAGGATGTTCATGTGTCAATATTAGACAAATCGAGTCAAATGGATGAAAACTAGTCTATATCGAGTAACTGAACCATTTTCCTTTATAAAACAGGAAGCTTTTACAGAATATAAGGATAGCTTGCCAGACAAGGTAACATACGGCCACTGGCAGCTGCCAGAAATGATAAATCAGTCTTTAGTGACTAAAGTATGAATTTTCTCATATTAAAGAAATTTTAATAGTTTGAATTCAATGATATATATATTTACTGCCAGTTATTTATGCTGAGAATTTCCACCAAATTTTTAAAAATCATTATCAATAACCCAAATACATCAAATTATCTCATCAATATACATGATCTCGCCATGTTTCATTAAAATCAATTGAAAACTGTAGTCTCTAATGTGTTCACAAACAAATTTTTACGCGTTTTTCCTAAGTCAAGGGCAATAACTCAAAAACCGTTCATCGAAAGATCGTCAAATTCAAACTTGACCAAGATCTCATCAATATAAATGATCACACCAAATTTCATTAAAATCAGTTGAAAACTGTAGTCTCTATTGTGTTCACAAACAAATTTTGACGCGTTTTGCCTAAGTCAAGGACAATAACTCAAAAACCGTTCATCGAAAGATCGTCAAATTCGAACTTGACCAATATCGCACCAATAAAAATGATCACACCAAATTTCATTAAATTCAGTTGAAAACTTTAGTCTCTATTGTGTTCACAAATAAATTTGGATGCGTTTTGCCTAAGTCAAGGGCAATAACTCAAAAACAGTTCATCGAAAGATCGTCAAATTCGAACTTGACCAAGATCTCATCAATATAAATGATCACACCAAATTTCATTAAAATCAGTTGAAAACTGTAATCTCTATTGTGTTCACAAGAAATGTTGACGGACCGACGGACGTTGTGGGCGTATAAAAATGAAACAAATATCAGTTATATTATAGGCGATATTTTACTATTGTGATCTCTTGATTGGCAAAATACGCATCTGAATGAATGTAGAAAAGCTTGATGCGGTCTGATCCCAAATAAAGGGAAATAATGCTGTTTGCTATTGAAGAGTTTTTTAAAGAAGGTAAATTGGGTTACCGGAATAACAACATTGACATGCTGCAATGTTTACAGAATTCTAGAAATCATAAACAGTGGTGTAACCTATTTTCGTGCATATAAAAATTTAACACTAAATTTCGTCTGTGATTAAATGCTAAAATTATGACTTGTCAATTTAAGATAGGATAGGGCCTACTCTGTGATATATAGAAAAGATATCTATAGAAATAGTTATTACAGCGAGTAAAAGTGACATAATATTCAAGACTAAAATCAAAAATGGGGCACATGTCTCTTTAAATTGTTCAAGTTGAATTTCTATATACAACAAGTGAGCCCACTTTCTGATTATGTGTATCTAATGCTCTTATAGGAGGCCTGAAAATATTTTGATTAGTAGAAATGTGAATATACTTCCTAATAGATTATTGTATGTTTGATGTAGCCCAACCCAGAGTGAGTGTAAAACAAATATGAAATGGCTGATATATAGTTTTATCGTACTCAGTTAGAGTGTTGGTTTTCTACATGACGTCATGTCTTTGGTAATGTCTAACAAATGGTCTCATGAAGCGTGTGAACATCTGATGGCCTTGACTAAGTCATCTACAGCTGTCAATGGGAACTGATAATCTGGAAATATCAATGCCAAGAAGTTTGGCCATGGACCAGCTTAATTGCGAACCTAACATTATGAATAAAATTGTTTCTTTCTCTTTTTAACATGATTTGTTTGACAATTTTATTTCAGTAAAAAAAATGAGTGAATCTAATGAAAATAGATTATTTTATACTATTCCTAAACATGAACTGGTAGAAAAAAATGATGAGTCTTTGACTACTAAAGAAAAACTTCTGTCATATATAAGAGATAATATTATTGGTAGTGAAAAGATATTTGGGGGACCATTTGGCTTGAGAAATGGTATGTTTTATCTGTTTGGTTTTTTCAATTTCCCTTCTTGAAAAGGAGAATACCAGTCCACAGAGGCTTTTTGGATAGAAATTTGTTGTATTTGAGTCAAAATAAACAGATAGTTCTTATATTGGTAATATTCCAATTGAACTCATAGAAAGATTTATTAATATGTTCTAAATCATGTTAAAAAAATAACCAAATATTGCAACAGTCTGCATCAAATAGGCAAAAATAAAACTTAATTTTTGAACAATATAAAAAAATTGTCATCAAAGCCACTTTTCATGGAATTTTATGGCTATAGAATAAGGTTAAGGCCCTAGTATCATTTATCTAGAACATGATTAAGTTTCTCTTTGTCTTGTTCAATACAAACCAATTTCTCTTTCAGTTTTGTATCTTGATTATATTGCTTCTGGGAGGTCAGTCAATTACATTATTCTGTTTTATTCATATTGAACCATGGTCAAGATTGAAATTGGTGTTTTATAATAAACAGAATTCAAACATTTTTACTAACTGCTTTCAAGTTTTAAGGAAATTTCATTAAAAGTTAGCATTAGAATTAAAAAAAATAAATTCAGAATTTTGGTGCTGCTGGTTACTTTGGAATTGTAAATGGATGCAATTGTCTCAAAGCTCAATTTGATTTATCCATAGCACTCATCAGAATTAAAATTTGACAAACAATTTTCCTACAATTGGACAATGTGACAATTACTTCAAGATCATTGTTGAAACACTTGCATTGGTTATTACAAATCACATCATAATAAAGGTGACTTTATTCCTTTTCTTATACTTAAAAAAGTTGTTTATTACCATAGGAGTTTAAAATTTATAGAAGATTATATACAAGCTGAAGTTTTACCAGAATATGGTAATACACACACAACAACTAGTGTTACTGCTTTACAGACTACATTATATAGACATGAAGCACGGTGAGATATACACTGAATACTGGTACTAAGACTTGTTGATGGAGGCTTTCTTAAAAGAAGAAATGCCAGAAATTTCAGAATTAATAATAAAAAAATGGTCAATGCAATATGTATACTCCTGAAGAAGCGATGTGGACTAGTATATAATTGAAATATATAGATCTAGGTTTTTTGGGGGTTTTTCGTGTTGGTTTCTACATTTGCAACCTATGATCTGATTTTTTTTATGTTTTATGTTCAGTGGCATACTTTATGCTTATCCATTAAAAACACTGTTTTGAGTTGACTGACAATGACCAATACAAACCAATGCTTAACAATGAATATCTCACATGTAGTTTGTAAATCATTTATCGAAAGGGACATTTGATTAGTCAAGTATCTGTATGACCTTGAACATGTGTTGCATAAGAATTTCATCGGATCATTGAGTGCAAGTGGAGTCTACCTGACATGAGACATCTGGATCTACATTTTGATTAGAACATTTTTATAAAGAACAAGAAACTGTTCTGACAATAAACATTGAAAAAACAAAATGGTACATGTTTGAAAGTAAATTTTAAAGTCAATGCTTCAAAGATGAACCCAAAATTTCTAGCAGGACATGACCATGTTTCTCCACTATTATTATATGGTGAATGATTATTATTACAGTGATATCATAAGAAATGCCTGTAATGCCAGTGAACATGATTCTGTTATATTTGTTGGTAGTGGCTGTACTGGAGCTGTCCATAAACTTATATGTGCTTTAAATCTCAAACATCCACCAGTAAGTAGGAATTTGTGTGGATTCATTGAAGGACTGATAAGAGATCAACAAGCAAGTTCTCTGGATGTGTCATCAAAATTTTATCAAGACAGAAGAGCGATTCTGAGATTCAAACTAGCAGATGAAATTCTGTACTGTGATTGAGCTATACAATATTATTTCTAATTTACAGATTGTATTAGTGAGTCCATTTGAACATCATTCAACATTTCTACCATGGTTAGAAGGTGGTGCTCAGGTAGTTGGTGATTTCTTTATTCTCAATCACCCAATTTTACTCTTAAAACTAGCCCGTGGTTGTTTTTTAAATGATTTTTTACAATTTAAAAATTTATATTTCTAATTTTATGCCAATTTTCACACAACTTCGTATGTAGCATAATGCTCAAAAAATTAACCAAGTCGGAAATTTGGCATCTCAATTTCAATGTGATCCACCACTTTTTTATTTAGCAAAGAAAAAAATAACAAGGTAGCAAATAAATATATTTTTCCAGGTTATAAGAATAAAAGAGAGTTTGAATGGAGATGTAGATCTGGATCATTTGAAGCACATGTTACAGGTAAAACATTAGTTGTAATGAAATGTACAAACATAGGACTTTTGTTACAATTGGATGTACAAACATAGGACTTTTATTACAATTGAGATGTACAAACATAGGACTTTAATTACAATTGGGATGTACAAACATAATACTTTAAATGTAATTGTAATGTACAATCATAGGACTTAAATTAATATTGGATGTACATACATAGGACTTTTTTTACAATTGGCATGTACAAACATTAGACTTTTATTACAATTGGATGTACAGACATAGGACTTTTATTACAATTAGGATGCACAATCATAGAACTTTAATTACAATTGGATGTACAGACATAGGACTTTTATTACATTAAGAATGTACAATCATAGGACTTTAATTACAATTGGATGTACAAATATGGGACTTTTATTACAATTGGCATGTACAAACATTATTGTAATTGTTTAGAAATATAAAGAAAGTGGTAGACAGTTAATAGGATGTTTCTCAGCAGTGTCAAATATAACTGGTATTATAGTTGACATAAATACTATAACTATATCATTACATAAATATGGTGCTCTAGCTTTCTGGGATTACGCCACAGCAGCTCCTTATTTACAAATTGATATGAACCCTGTTATAAATAGGTAAGTAGGTTTTTATTTACAAATTGATATGAACCCTGCTATAAATAGGTAAGTAGGTTTTTATTTACAAATTGATATGAACCCTGTTATAAATAGGTTAGTAGGTTCTTATTTACAAATTGATATAAACCCTGTTATGAATAGGAAAGTTGTTTTTTATTTACAAATTGATATAAACCCTGTTATAAATAGGTTAATAGGTTTTTATTTACAAATTGATGTGAACAATGTTATAAAAAGGTAAGGAGGTTTTTATTTACAAATTGATATAAACCCTGTTGTAAATAGGTTAGTAGAATTTTATATACAAATTGATATAAACCCTGATATAAATAGGTAAGTTGTTTTTTATTTACAAATTGATATAAACCCAGTTATAAATAGGTAAGTAAGTTGTATTTACAAAATGATATGAACCCTGTTTTTTTTACAAACTTACAAAATGATATGGACCCTTTTGTAACTAGATACTGTAAGTAGGTTTTACTTTACAAACTGATATTAATAAATAAACAATGTATAACAATCCGAACCACAAAACAAAACCCGAAATCCAAAATCAGGTGAAATGCATACAAAAACAAATTTGAGTCTGATTTACTGATAAAATACTGGCACAAAAGGAAATAAAAAAATAACTATGAATGCCATTATAAGACTTTTAATTTCAGTGAAGATCAAGCATATGTGTATAAAGATGCTATATTTATATCAGTTCATAAATTTATTGGTGGTGTCTCTACTCCAGGTAAGCTTTGATCTCTACAGTTGTGAGATGTATTTGATATGTATAGAAAAAGGCGATTGATAAGTTTGGTGGTGGGGGTTTTGGGCTTTAAATAAATTAATTGACAATACATGTATATGATTAAATGTAAGGGTCAAGATAAAAAAGAAAACAATATTTGAATTTGGATAGTTTAAAGATGGGTTCCCTTTTTTCATTTATGATATGAAAATGCTAATACTTAAATGAATAGAAAGTAGAGGTGTTCTAATGACTTGGAAAAATACCAGTTTGTCTCACATGTCCATAATTAATTCATAATTAGCTAAATTAGAATTCCAATGGGTGACCGATCAAGAAAGGTCAAAAAGTCTTCTTTTTTTTGTCCAAACTGTTACATGGACATTTATGATTGGTTAATAATCTTATTTATATGCAATAAGAACATAATGATATGATGAAGAACACATGATAATTCATTAGAAGCACCTATTAATTTGACACTAAAAAATAAGGAAACCAATCTTTAAGGCTTTAAATAAATGAGAAAGATCATTTTAGATTTATGAGGCATTGATTTGATGCAGTATATCTGATCATAGTATTTTATTTTTTGTTCAGAAATTTAATAATGATATTTTCATGTCTTGCCATGATTTTATTAGTTACAGGAGATATTTGTCAGTAGCTTATAGAAATTATCATATAATTTTTGTATTTTGTGCTCACTAGATGTAATGTTCAGTTCACAATGTTAGATAATGTTTATGGTAATTTTGTAGGGGTATTGCTGGCTAAAAAGAACCTATTTAACAATAAGAGACCAGATGTTTGTGGTGGGGGTACAGTCTTTTTTGTAAGTTAAAGGAGCACCTTCACTATCTGTTCGACCAATCATAACTAAGTTTCAGAAACAGGAATTTTTTTAGCTTACATAATTAGTGTTCACAGCTCATCGTCGAAAACACACATATTATATAGGAATAGACAGTGAAATTTCTAGTTTGAGGTATATTTGAAGGGATTATGCTATTTTCATGCGTTTTAGTACTTTTTAAGACTATTAAAGCATAATAAAGACCCAAATCAATCCCCTAAAATGCCAACTGTTCCCCTTTAATTTGTATACACATTTTTAATGCTTGAGGTCATGAGCTTATTTTACTCCTCTGGTCCTAATTAGACTTGGAAGATGATGAACTTTCTTGCAATATTTGGATTGCTACCTGTAGAATATTAGAATATTGATAATTCCAGCCCCGTTGTTAGGGTGGGGTCCGTGGGGTGCTGGACCCCAGCAAGTGAGAATTAAGCCCCAACAAAACCTTCTTCAGTTCAGCAAGATTGATTCATTTACAGTGTCTTTGTACAAAATCAAAAAGATATAGATTTTGATACATCTTTGGCACCTCAAAATTGTCAGAAATGAGTTCCATGGGCCTTACAAAATCTGAGCCCAAGCACCAATTCATTCCTGGCGAGGGGGCTGGATAATTCACAGCTTTTTGGAATGGCTTGTCATTCACATTAAAGCACTGGCCTCAGTGACAAAGTACCTTTTTATAATGAGACATTGTGCAAGTAAGTACAAGTAAGTACTGGTAGGTATGCTCAATATTAAATGTTGGAATAATTAAGGTTAGGAGAGAAGGGCATAGATATCTACAAGAACCAGAGCTGAAAGAAGAAGGTGGAACCCCTGCTATAGTAGAATCTATCAGAGCTGGTATGGTGTTTCAACTCAAACAAGCCTTGACACCTTCATTTATCATGGAAAAAGAACATCTACTATATAAGTAAGCACTTAAATTATTTGATTTCACTTGCACCACCAGTTGATGCTTTCTCTGTGACCAGGAGATCAAAATGTGTTCCCAGCATACGTTGAGATAATACTTTGGGTTTTCATACCTTATTTTTTTTAAAGTGATGCAGGTCATGGATTATTTGAAATCTTTCATACAAGTTCTAACTTAGTGTTTGATAAAAGGGACTATAGCCTTGATCATCCAAATAGATATTCAGCACTGATAATGTTTATTCTTCATTTTAGAAAAGCTATCTCTATGTGGAGCCAGTGCCCAAATTTGGTCATATTAGGAAATCCTTCTGCACCAAGACTGCCTGTTTTCTCATTTCTTATATACAATCCTTTGAATGGCCGGTTTCTGCACCATAATTTTGTTAGTAGTATATTGAATGATGTGTTCGGAATACAGTCAAGGGGAGGATGTGCTTGTGCAGGACCATATGCTATGGTAAGTTGTTTATTTGATTTCTTGGCACTTTTGTGTTTTGTGTTCAAAAATGTGAACCTGAGGCACAAACCATTAAACTTTTCGTACATTAGTTTTTGGGTTCACAATTTCAGGTTTAAAACCTCATAAAATATTATATCGTTTCAGTTACCTTCATGTTTGATGATTTCTTGTAGGATTTATTAGGTTTAAGTGAAGAAAAAGCCAAACAAATTGAAGAGTTGTTAGTTGAAGACAAGTAAGTGTTGACTATTGTTTATTACCAGTTGAATTAAATGGACCCCTAAGGGAGCCTTTTAACTTTTACTTATACCAAATGATTGCCCAGATCATTTTGACTGTGTTCAATTCTGCCATTGTTTTACTTCTTCTGTGACTTTGATTTAATTTAGATTAATTTTTAATGTTGACAGGAGATTAGACAGAACACATTTACGAAGATATAAAGAATATTCACATAGAGAAATCATCAGGTAAGGCATTTCCATTTGATACAGTGACGTCAAGGAATAACGACGCCTAATGTTTTGGTGTTGAGGCAATGGCATTTATGGTGATATAAACGCCACACGAATTTGTATTAGTCCAATGGAAAAAATAATAGTTAATGTAAATAATAACTAATAACTTATACATATAATATTGTTTCAGACCAGGATTTACCAGGTTAAATTTACCCTATTTTCTCACAGAAGTACAACTAGATTTTACTATCAAAGCTGTAACTATGGTAGCAGAACATGGTTGGAAATTATTACCTCAGGTATAACAATCTTACACAAAAAAACTTTTCACGAAAAATTCACTCAGATAAAATTCAAGGGTCCTTTATAAAAAAACATCACAAGTTTAGATAATCCAAGATGCACATTAAATATAACACTGATTGGTTGATGATATTAACCAATCAGATTCGATATGAGAATCATAAGTTAAAAAACATTCTGATAACAGGCCCCAATCTGAGTCAAGTCAAGTAAATATCACTGAAGATTTTCGAACTTGCTTGGAAAATGCAGAAAATATTGCATCACTTACTGAGCCTATTCATATTTTGTATTGCAGTATATTTTTAATCCCGAGACTGGAGAGTGGAAACAGAAAAATTTTCAGGTACAGTTTAATATACATATTTCATATTAATGTTTTGTTAGACTTGGATTTGATAATACCGTTAAACAAAATAATCTATGTAGATTCTCCCCAAGAGATCTGAGTTCAAAGGATAAAGTCACTGAGAACAATCTTCTTATTGGTGTGTAATAAATACACCAAATAAACATTATTAGCTATATTATTTCATTGTAGAATTTTAAAGATAGAAAATGGTTAGGACATATTTTATATCAAAATGGTCAGATGGAATTTAAAATACCTGCTGCAACTGTTAAAGGACCTCTCCCTACAAACTTTCAGGTATGTTTATGTTGTATAAATGTGCGGACACACGAGCGGTCTTGGTTGGGGAGAGTTTAGTCTCCGACTCGAATCTTGAGTAAAATCTCGAAGATCTGCTTCCAGGACAAGATTATCGTGTGTCGCCGACAGGATTTAAGTTGGTAATTGTCTCCGATAGTTTTATCGTCTACAAGACACTCCGTCATCTTCCAACCACGTGATTATCGACAAGGTGGAAAATGACCGACTGGAGATTTTTGTCTCCTCGTGTGTCCGTGCCAGTCGTTGAAACTCAAGACAAGACTCTAATCAGCAACAAAAGTCACCGACCAAGACCGCTTGTGTGACTCGCCTTTAAGCTGTTTCGTAGATTAATCATCTAGTTTCTGTTGTGTTAAGCTTTTTAAGATTTTAAATTAGAAAGTTAAAAAATTATTATATCCATATAGGAATGCTTAAAGATGGCAGAAGTTATTTTTGATAAAGCAACAAAACTGAAAACAACATTGCCTGATCAAAGTTTACTTTTTGATGAAGACACTAAACCTTTTAGATGGTTCATGTTGCCAAGTGAAGCACAAGACTGTCTCCATGGCAACCACACACCTGCTCTGACTCTGACAGATTTACCCTTCTGTCCTAATGTTTTAAAACAAAGACATGGATTTCCTACTGAAATCTTGCACACTGAAATATTGTTAAATTCCAAACCATTAATTCCAAGAGAAAATGATGAATTAGGTAACAAGGAAGCATTTTGTGATGGAATGATTCAGTGTCTCAATCTAGGATATGAAGAAATGGATGAAAATTCCCAAGAAAAGTGCAATTCAAATGTGTATCCTTCAGTTAAAAACTGTGAACTTACATCAAATACTGTAGCAGAAGACAATGGATCTGAAACAGTCACACCTGTTTTTTATTCTGAAGCAAAGTCTGATAATTTTACTGCTCGGTTGTCAAGCAAGGATTTAAATAGTGCCGAGGAAACTCTAGAAAAATTTGATAGTGATAATTCAAAACATGAAATAAGTCAAAAAGACAGAACCATTGGAATGCAAAGTGACACAAGTAAGGAAACTGAATTGTCTTCTTCAAAGACAAATGAGTCAAAGGCAGTTGGAGTTGTCTGCCCATTGTTGAGAAAAGCCGACAATAAGATAAGTGAAGAAGCAGAAGTAAAAACTAAACAAGTTCAATGGTTTTCTCCACCAAGAGACATATTCAAGCCTTCTGTGACAGTAAGTAAAATGTTTAAAGTGTATCACTTTTCAAAACTGAAATTTGACATCTTTCCTTCTTACAATTTAACATAATTCCAGGGCATTTTTAATAGCCCTACACTCATTATCTATTGCTGTTAGAGTATAAATAAGGATATACAAATGACAACAGTCAAATTTCCAGTTGTAAGTTTACATTGAAAAGAAACACATTTCTCTCCAAAAAATTTCAACCCCAACGAGTCCAAAACTTTGGCTGAAAATTACCCTCTGTAATGATAAATTTTGAAGACATAATGTGTGCTCACTCTTAACGCAAAGACATTATAAAACTAACAGTACTATTAGTGTGCTGCTTTTCCAACTCTGACAAATGATAATGACAAAATTCATAAAACTTTTTACTTTGCTCAGACAATAATTGGAAAAGTGTCTAGTAGTCTCAATGGTACAAAACATCAGAGCTGTTGTTGATGTTGAAATTTCCCTAATTGCACACTGCATTGAATAATTATGTGTCTTAGGCTATAGAGGAATATAATATGATACACAATGGTGATAAATTATTAGTTTGTTTATCTGGTGGAAAAGATTCCTTGTCTCTACTCCATACCATTAGACAGTACCAGTTTTATGCCAAGGCAAAGGTAAGCTAGAACTACAGATCTTACCCATAATCTGGAGCATGATAATAATAATAATAAACTCTTTATTTTACATGGGTCAGAATTAGGCCCAATACACAAGGACATGGTCCTGTCAAACATTCAGCCCATGGGACAATATAATGAAAAAAAAAAAATGCCTTAGACAATATTTTGGTATGAAAATGTCTCAATTGTATATAGTCTAATGATACTTGCTGGCTCTTACCACCCATGTTGAAACATGCTTAATATTAGCATAAAGATGGGGTGTGCTAGTTTACTGTAACAGAAATTGGGAGTAAATCGTTTATCTCAATGTTCAACAAAGTAAAAAAAATGTGAAGTCAATTATATTTTCCTATATATGTCTGTATATAACATAATACTTGTTTAAGATCTTCATTTGACTGAAATCAGGAAAAAAGTCAAAATTTCACCATTATTTCCAACAAGAGATCATTTCAATACATTGGCACACATAGCCACTTTAACACATTTGGTATACAATCTTGTAGGGTATACATTTTGAATTTGGAGCTGTTACTGTTGATCCACAAACACCAGCTTATGATCCCAGTCCACTGAAAGACTATTTAGCATCTTTAGGTGTACCTTACTTCTTTGAATCACAAGGTGAGCACAACATCAATAATGGTTTGGATTATATGCAAGCAAATTTTGAAGGGTACATTTTTTAAGTCCTTAGATTGCGTGCTATGTTTTTGTGCATAATTCATATTTCCTGTCCGAAGTCTTTGGTTGCGACAATTAATGACTTCCTGACTAGGTTATCACTATTACTTATGTTGGAAGCATGTTTCAATAAATATTTAGTTTAATAGATATATCGTCTTATACAGAGATTTTATTCTTTAGTCATGGTACCTGGTAAGTCCAACTGAAAATATATACACTTGTTAACCAATTTGGGGTTTTAAATTTTATGCCCTTTCTAAAAGAAGGAAAGAAACAAGTATATTTTACAAGGATATCAACTTAGGTTCACAGTTAAGGATCCTTTCTACCAGCTGGTCCTTGGCCAAACCTCTTGGCATTTAGTAAACACATACAATGACTAGAATTTTTTATTAATCCTTTTGAAGTTTATAAATGTGCCAATAACTGCGTTTATTATTCTAGGTATCTTAGAAACAGCATCAAATCTTCCCTATGAATGTGCCTCTATCTGTAGTTTTTGTAGTCGGATGAAAAGAGGGCGTATTTATGCCTGTGCCAGACGAGAAGGCTATAATGTTTTGGCTTTAGGACAACATTTAGATGATTTATCTGAAAGGTAACATGAAACTTTGGCGAAGTTTGATTCGTGTAATGTATTTACATATATTCAACACTTAAATCAACCCCCAAAATGGAGGGTTTGTTCGTATAATATATTGAAGCTGATATATTGATTTTCTTCAAAAAAATCAGAATAAGTCAGCACCCAACCTTTCTGCTCTGGGATATTAATTACTAATTGTGCACTATATTGGCAATTATACAGTAATCAAAAGCCCTCATGTAAAATTGAGCTATGCATGATGATTCTTTATCTTATCTCCTTGGAAGTTTTCACACAGAAAGTAATATTTTTTCATGACTTTTCTTTTCAGTTTTCTAATGTCATTTTTTCACAATGGTAGTTTAAGAACTATGAAAGCCTGCTATACAGTCAAGTAAGACTGATTTTATATACTATTACATTACTTTACTATGACTGGCAATTATACAGATCTTGATACCATCATAATCGTATTTGCAATTGCGTTCTTGGCAACTCGAAAATGACTGATAAATAATCAAGAACAGTGCTTCTCAACAAGTGAAGATGGAAGACCATTCGGGCGTAGTGCTGGCACGTTATATATATTATGATGAATCGATGTATCGCAATATGACATGCTATGATACACGTATCGTATCTTGATGACGCCGTGTATCAATACTTGGTGATACCTTTATTCCATAAAAAGTGCAGATTTTTATGTTTTATGTATTAACAATTTTTTTCACTGAAATTGTTAGAAACTCTTTATGAAACAGTGGACGCTAACCACTTCTATCAACTTTTTTACCAAATATCACAGTTATAAAGTTAAAAATTATTAAATATTGAAACCGTGATGATAAAATGTTAATTTATATCCCATTACCCCATATTGCGATATGTATCGTATTGTGACCCTTGTATCACAATACGTATCGTATCGTGACATGATTGACAATAACATTAATTGGGAGGAATTATTGCCAAGGGGGGAAATGGGGAGGAATCGTTGGACCTCGGAAGAAATAAGAGAAATTCTTTCTAGCAGGGCACACAGAAAATTTATGAAGGAATGTTCGACTATCTCAATATGTGGAGTATGATTTTATATCCATTTATGGTTAATCATTGAATAGTTTTTTCGAGTGAAATACCGAAAAGGAGGAATGATCTCATTGAGGTTGAGAAGCACTACTCAAGAACATCCATGGCCTTGCAGGGAAGCTTCCACTTTTAATTGGCAGAATCGGGTTTATTTTGTTTCCTGTTTATTCCAGACAAGGTGATCTGAGAGTTATCCGCCCTTTTGTTTATGTTAGAGAGAAATTGTTGAGAACATTTGCAGAAAAGGTAATCTACTACTTATACTGCCTATTTTAATATAACGTGTTCAATACATTTCATAAGAGAATTAAATCTTATAACTTCATTTCGGTTAGGCTATGACAGATCATTTTAAAAAACACCCTTATAAAGAGATTATGAAGGGGTTTTCAGTCCAACATCTGTGGTTCTCACAATTCCCTTGTGGTATTAGCTGGTATACTGTCCGTTATAAGTGACATCATACAACGTTAACATCATATTACGCTTTTACTTTTATTACTTGGGAGTTCAGGGTATATGTTGTTCTATTTCATTCACACTTAGGGTTCAAAAGGTTAATGCATTAATTCTATTTGTAGAGTAAGTTACCTGTGATAGCAGAAAATTGTCCTGCTTGCTTTGAAGCCCCAAAGGTTGGTTTGTATTTTTTTTTCTTCAAATTCTTGGATGGGCATTGGCAAGAATAATACAGCTAGTGGCAGTTTTCAAGAATGATAACTTACTAACTTTGACAATTACTATTTGCCTTAACACCATGTGAGCCCAAATCTTATTTTCACCATCTTCACATTGTCCATCTATTATAAACTGCCTCCAATACCTTGACTGCAATAGCAACTTTTCTTGTATCACATAAGTTAGTAAATATAGAAATGATGGTAATCTATGCAAATACAAGCAATCATAAATCTATTACAAGCACAACCAAATTTTGTACAATCTCTCTATGGAGGGCTCTGATTGCTGTATTCACTAGCAAACAATCCAATCAAATCCTTGCATTTATTAAATTATGTGATACAAGGAAGTTGGCTATTGCAGTCAAGATATACAACACAGTTCTTAACAGCTTCACATTGTAAACTTCCCTTCCTGTGGTACAAATATCTGTGCTTGACCATATTTCTTGCTTTTCAGGAGAGACACAGAAGCAAACAGTTATTAGCCTCTCAAGAATTGTTATTTCCACAGTTGTATAATAGTATGATGGCAGCCATGAAACCCCTCATGGCTATAAATACTACTAAATCGTCTCTTAGTAATATATTCAACCAAAATAACAGTACAGAAGAAACAGATGATTAAAATTTAGTAATTTAACATTAAAAGACTTTTTTTTTAGTGTTTGGCTTGAATTGTATTTTTGATTATAATCTGATCAATCCATGGATTAAGGCAACAGACTGAAGATGTAATTTGTGCAAATAATAGCAATATGTGTCTCCAATGTGTATCATCTTCACAATGTTAAACAAAACTCTGTCCAATACCTTGATTTCGGTAGGCACTATTGTTATACTAATGATTTTTTTAAAGCAGTAATTTAATTGGATTAAACATTAGCAAATACGAAGTCCTCGACCAATAGATACTTGAAGCCAACTTGAATTCTTTTTGTTCAGGTCCCTGTTTGGTTGTATTCGCTAGTATTTACAGATACAATGAATCCAAGACCAAGAGTGTTATGTAAATTTGCTTATTGTGACTTCTACAAATCATGGTCTTGCAGAATTGATATGGTTTCCAAATTAATTATCATTTTTGTTTGAAATTTTAATTGAAAATGCTTTATAAATACAAGTATTAAATAATTCTTACTAGTCAGGCTTTCTTTTTGTTCATGTTTTTTAGTTATAACCCTAAACACATTAAACAGACCAGCCCCGAAAGCAAGATATTTCGCAATGATACGCTGTATTGGCCAATTCCATGCATATTGACCGGATGCTATTATAGGCATACCAAGGCCTAAATTGTATGGTCCATGAAAAAAAATACGAATTTTCAACACACCGTGAACTTTTGTTTTGTTAGTATCATGTATCCCTGTGATCCTTGAACTTTTGGTTGCGCACATAGTCTAAATGGCCGACGAGAGATGAGTTTCACACCCCTGGAGCAATCACCTTTCACATCCATATTTCCAGCATGTGATAGTGTGAAGTGCTCTCTCAAATTAAAATAAATTCTTCTTCTTCACCAGTTAACCACATCCCTTACACCCTAGACCCACACCCCCAGGGGTGAAAAACACCCCATGTTGGGAACCAGGGATTTAAGACCTATGGAGTAAAAGCTATAACTTTGTACTAATGACAAAGTTACGAAAGCACAAGCAGGACTTGAGGCCAAAGGTGAGCTTGAACATTATTTGACATCAATTTCAAAAGGTTACGTGTATTACCTAAAGTTGAAGGGTAATATTGTCTACGTTAAAGCCCCCAAAAATCTAAAGCAATCTTAAGAGAACTACATTTTAT
>NW_008707425.1:73457-121970 GCF_000327385.1 Lottia gigantea
TACTGTCATCACTCTTGTTCTCCATCCGTTGGTTGGTCGTTCAATCCTCTGCCTCTATTCCAGCCCTTAATCCTATAGATATTTTGACAGTTGTCGAATTGAGTAGAGTCAGAAAAATAGGCCCTGTTCTATGAGGATTTTCCAATCCTCCGATAGTGTTATTTTTTTTTTAAAATTAGCTTTAGATGTAAGTTAGTGTTGGGTATCACTGTAAACGTTCCTTTTATTAGTATCACGTAACCCTGTGATCCTTGAAATATTGGTTGCGCGCGTAGTCTTAAATGTCCGGTGAGAGATGAGTTCCGTTAAAACAAAAGTTGAACCGCAGACGCGACATAAATGATGTAGGATTGTGGTATGACTTGAACTCTAAAAATATCTATCTTTCCGAATATATATTTTGGTTTGGCGGATCCGATTTAAATAAATATATTTTTAAAAGATAGTCTTGCGAAGCAAGGCCCAACAGCAGCCTGTACAGTGAGCATGAGCCAATTGTGAACAGACGGACGGATGACAATATAATACATGTGGGCATATAAAAATCAAAGGAATCCATAAAGTATTGTTGCTTGAAGAGTTTGCACAAGTTGCACTATATGGCTAATAGTGGTTACACTAAGTTGAAAGCGACATTTTGGTGGAAGTTATCAGATCATCCTGAAAATCGATATGGATCATCTTCATAATGGCATTGACCTACAAAATAAAACACAAAAGAATCTGTATAGAATTGTAACCTGTAGAGTGAGCACGAGTTGCACAATACTGTTAACAGAGTGAAAACGCTAAGTCGCACATTATATTTCGGTTAAAAATTATCAGATCATCACGAAAATCAATAGGGATCATCTTCATAATGACATTGACCTACAAAAAAAATCAAAAGAATCTGTATAGAATTGTAGCCTATAGAGTGAGCACGAGCCAAATGTGAACGGACTGACGGACAATACGACGGATTACAATATACGCCCATAATATATTTGTAGGCGTATAAAAAAAAAGACCGGTGCGAATATTTCCGCAAAACGGGGCCTAGTTTTTCTATCTTTCAACCGATAACTGTCAAAACAGCTATGAGAGGTTGGAATAGAGGCAGATGTTTGGGTCTATACAGAAGCATCTCGATTAAAGCTATACGATGAAACTTCATGGGAGTATTTAAGATCTAGGGAGTAAAAGCTGTAACTTTGAACTAATGACAAAGTTACGAAAGCACAAGCAGGACTTAAGGCCTAGGGTGAACTTGAACATTATTTGATTTCACTTTCAAAAGGTTACATGTATTACCTAATATTTGGATGTTCATTCTCATGTAATAGTAATATTATCTGCGTTAAAGCCCCCCAAAAATCGAAGGAAATCTTATGAGAACTACATTTTATTAATAAATATAATATAATACAAAATAACTCAAATATAACATAATATAGAAGGAAAAAAATACGATCTTATATTATAAAAATACGAGCGAATAATATAATATAATATAATATAATATAATATAATATAATATAATATAATATAATATAATATAATATAATATAATATAATATAATATAATATAATAATCACTATAATTTTTATAACAACACTGGGATGAATATTATGTTGTTTATGTTTCTTACTGGCAATATTTAAAGAGTATATTTATACAACATGGTATGACAGGAGTAAAAATTCCATCAAAAACTATTTTTGTTTGTGGCTGTTATTCTGGAACAGACTAACAAACTTCTGAGTTCTGTTACAAAATATATCTTTAATATTCCAGTATTCTTTAATCCACCTCTCATAGCAGTTTTCTGAAATAAATAGTTCAATTCATTTTAAATTTCATTGCCAAAATATCAAAGTTGAATCCCCCCCCTTTTTTCCCCCTCTACCACAACATTACTATATGGAATCTGTCTGTAAGCTGATAAGCTATTCTTTCAACGTAAGGATTTCATTTACATTTATCAGATGCTCCAGTGAATATTAAGTAATCGTCGTCCTGTAAATGAAAACCGAAATACAGTTGAAAATTTACCTTAGCCTTGAACACACCTCATTTCTGTGATAGGAACTTGTTGTGTTCTCTTGTAAACATACCATTCTTGACTAAAACTATTAAAATAGTGGGTTTTGATTTCAGCTGGTACACTATATTTTATTTCTTCATAATGTACTTCTGGATGTTCTACATTACTAGTATCATCTTCATTGTATTCACCGCCGGCTAGATCTAGATCTTTGGACTTTACTGTAAGTACATCTAGATCTTTTGGTGATGAAGGTACACTTAGCTCTGGACATAGTTTTGGACTTCTTGTCCTCAATAGATTCACTGGACCATCAATATCTTCTGCTGATTTTACTTGGAGTGGCACCACTGAATTCCTCTTGACATTACCGGATTTTCTGGAAAACCATTTCCTCTTCAAAGGCGAAGAACATTTGGCTCCCATTTTGAAGCGTAGCGTAGCTTTCAATAAGTAAAAACTTTACTATAGCTGTTGCTCTGGCTGTAAATAATGTTATGACGTCATAAAGGATATCTAAGGGGAACAATAATGTAGGCCTATGATGGTGACTCATTGGTCGAAATAATCTATGCTGCACTCTGATTGGTTCAAAATGAGACGCTGCCATTGGCTAATTCCTCGTATCATAATTTTGCCATTTCGTGGGTGACTGCTTGAAACCTCGTATATGCCATATTTGGTCATTTTAACTTTTTGGTACCCTTTAGAAAGCTCGAAAAAGCACGGATCTTGTGATCAAATCCTCGTATTCTTAGCTTGTAAATTACTCAAAAAGCACTAATCAAATAACAAATATAAAGAGTCAGATTTAAAACCTCGTATACTGTATATTTTGGTTTTTGGTTCAGTAGGCCGGAGATCTTAAATTGTTATACGAGGTTTATATTTTCCAAGAATGAAAACCACGTATAGCGGTAAAAAAAAATAATAATATTTTTTTAACAAAATACGGGTACAAATAGTTTTTTTGTGCTCACATATCGTTATACGAGGTTTCAAGCGGTCACCCACGATTTTTGAAACACTATAACAAACCATATAAAATAAAAAAAAAAAACTTTGAGCAACGATATTGGGCACTCTGGTTTTTCACGTAGATCGGAAGATTTGGGTTCTCAAATAAACAAAAACTATATAACTAATATCTAGAGATATGTGCCCCCTTAATTGAAATTTATCTGAATAGGCCTAAAGAACGCCAAAACTATCTAAATGGTTTAGCCAACATTTAACTGTTGCTGATTTTCGGTTGATGTGAGCAAAATAAACTTCAAATTGTACAGAAATATGTCTTAAAGATCTACTTATTTGTGAAAGTTTGAACTAAAACGATCGATCCTCTATGAAGGAAGATGTTGGCTAGTATAAATTAAGAATAAATGAAAATCCTGGACTGATCGCGATAACGATATTGATAACGGTATCGTAGCCTACTTAATAAGTTCTAAAATCAAAAGAATACACTGTAATGCACTAGTAAACAGTAATTTTCATTTAGTAGTAAACTGAAAAATTATTGTCTCAAATGCAATGGTACAATATTTATCTCAAATAACTGGTACGAATCGACCCAAAGAAAAGTACTTTCGGAACGAAACATCCCCCAGTGTAGTTCCAAGAGCTTTTGATCGTATTTCTATTTTCCAAAATATATTTACTACTTAATATACATAATTCAATATTGATGTGTTATTTTGTTTAAGAAATAGATAAAGGATTGAAGAATTTTCTTGACATGTTTTTTGTCGTCTTGAAATTCCTCCGCAATGTTTTTGTTGACTTGAACTTCCGGTTAAATATGGCGTTCTAAAAGTTTTATTTAGTTTATTTACTTGTTTTCCTTCAATGTTTTAGTTTGTTATACTGGTATTTCGTTCCACTGGTGATTTAAAAGACTTTGTTCAATAAAATATAATTGATTGCATACAAAGGTATCGTCATTGGAACGATTTGTTGAGCATGAAACTTAATGAACTGTCAGTATTTTGGTTTGCAGAAAAAGTGACAACCAGTTCTATTTTTAGAAACTGAAATGTCTTGTGTCTAAGGGAAGAATATAGGACAAAGATGATGCTGGAATGGGGGTTGATTAATCACATTTAGTTGCTGACAATGGACGAGAAAGCACTGAATGAGTTACTGGAATGTTCTGTGTGTTTGGACAGACTTGACCACACAAGTAAAGTTTTGCCATGTCAACACACATTTTGTAGAAGATGTCTGGATGAGATTATTTTGACAAAACGTGAGCTAAGATGCCCAGAGTGTCGGGCTGTTGTGACCATTAAAGTAGAAGATCTGCCGAATAATATTCTTTTAATCCGTCTGTTGGAAGGCATCAAAACATCGGGTGTAGTTAACAAGTCTGAGTCAGGAACAGACACAGCCCGATACAGAGATCATGTTTCATCTAGTAGTTCTGCATCATCAACTTCACAGTCCCAACGTCAAGCAGTGAAACAGGTAAAGAGGAAAATGTGTTATTTCAATGATAAAATATTTTAACTGTTAAAATAGTGCTCAATGCATTAATTGTAGAGTGATATAGAAATATTAAAACATACCCTCAATCATGCGGTTACTGTATTCAGAGTTTCATGGCGTGTGATCTTCAGGCATTTCTCTGAGTAACAACATGATTCAAGTTCTGTTTTAGTATTTCTGACATTATATTAATACTTTTATAGAAGGAAATTTTCAGGAAAAATGTTGGATATTTTCAGCTGAAATCTCTCAAAATGAAGTGTGTTTCTATTTCATCGAAATAATTACATGTGAACTTGTGAAACTTTAAATTTCTATCTAAGACTAAGCTAATAAAAAAAAAAATGTGCCTTTTAGCCAACCATGATTCTAAATGTTCTCAGGAATGGAAAATTTAAATAAAAAAAATTTCTCATGAGAGCTTGTCTGCCAAAATTGTCTGCAAGTATGTCATTGAATTGAGCTGCTTAAATGTATGAAATGAGCTAATATTACGGTATATTTTTTTTTTCAGACAAAGCAACCTTGTGCCAAAGCAATTTATGATTATGAGGCTAAAGAAAATGGGTAAATAAATTTCCTCTCTCTCCAATGATAGGCTAAATTTAAACTGAGTATGCCAGTGCCACCTTCAAAATGTGCTTCAAAATTCTATTTTGTACGATACTTTGTTGTAAATTTGGTTAAGAGGAGTTATCCTTGTTTCATGAACTAAAATTTAAATTTGGTAAATAAGTGTCTGACATGGCATTTGATTAGAATGCTAGTTTAGTTTTAAAGGTGTTTATTTCTTAATTTCAATGTTATTGCAGTCTAATTGAAATTAGACCAAACTTGCGTTCGTTTTTTTTTATTACCGTAGCTTTTGATTTTGATATAGCCACTTCAGTTAGGGTCTATAGACGCCCCTTTTAAATATTTATCAGTTTTATGACACTGCCAGCTAATCAAATTCTTCCCTTGCCAACGCTGGGATTTTGTGACGCGAACAAAAATGGAAATTGCATTCAGTGGCACTGTTTCTCAGAATGCAGCTGTTTAAATTTGGTTAAACTGATCATGATGTTATTGGTAGATTAGTTATACCTTATAGCTTTTTCAAGCAAATTTTGAACAAAAAGTCAAATTTTCTTGGTTAGTTGAAGGTATTGTAAAGGTTGTAATTTTTATGTGTATCAGGAACACTGATAGCATCAATTTGTATCAATCCAATTCAAATCAGACGTCTATGAATCTTAATTCCACTATAACTAAGTATTTGATGACGTCATTAATCGTCATTAATCACCAAATATGATTGTATCACGCAAGGTCTTCGCGATTACTGACATCATCAAACACTATGGTTTAGTGGAATTGTAGAAACCACCAACTTCTGATAGAAATTTGGAATGATGCACTTAAAAAATTTCGAACACCTCTCTTTACAATTCCTTTAATATCTTATTTCAACATTAGCACCTCTAGGGAAGGCAGAAGTAACAAGCTTTTATTCTTCTTGATTTCCAGAGACTTGGCTTTAAAAAAGGGTGATGTAGTGTTACTGAAAAGACAACTGGATGAAAATTGGTACCAAGGAGAACTCAATGGGAAACATGGTTTCTTCCCTGCTAATTTTGTTAAGGTAAGAATACAAAAAGTTTTGACTGCACAAATATAAAAATTCCTGACTGGCAGTGGAATAGCTCAGTTAGTAGTGAGTTAAATTATCATGTTATAGGTATTAGGTGGCACAAGTTCAAATCCTAATCAAGATACTGATGCCATGGCCAGTGCATTCAGCATTAAAGGAAGACTATGCACCTGCATCAAAATGCAACTGTTATAATTAGCTCTCCTTTTGTGATCAGGGTTACCGTTTTTGTCTAAATTAGTATTCATTACTATTTAATTCTATGTATTTTGACAATCTATTAGTAAACATAGTTATGAATTTTATTTAATGAAAACGAACAAATCTAGGGTAGACAAACAAAGTAGAATTTTTATTTCTTTGTCAGGTTCTTGTTCCTTTACCCCAAATTCCTCAATGCAGAGCTTTATATGATTTTGACTTAAAAGATGAAAAAGAAAAGGATTGTCTTGTTTTTAAGAAGGTAAGCTGAAGTTTGATTTCATAGTTTCTAATTGTATCATTTATTTTTTTAATACAAACTGATTGATTAATTGGTGTTTCTAATGAATTATCATTTATTCTTAATCATATCATTATGTTCTTATTGCATATGATAAAATAAGTTTTAACCAACCATAAATGTTCATGTTTGTACAGTCTGGATAAACAAAAAAGACTTTTTGACCTTTCTTGATTGGTCACTCATTGGAATTCTGATTGTAATTCTCTTCTAATTTAGCTAATTATGCATTGATAATGGACATGTAAGACAAACTGGTAGTTTTCCAAGTCATTAGAACATCTCTACTTTCTATTCATAAAAGTATTTTCATTTGCATAAATGAAAATAAGAGAACACATCTTTAAGCTTTATGTTTCTGCTCCTTATTCAAATGTCTGTTTAACCTGAAGTCAATGTCATGTATATTTGTAGTTCTGAATGCTACTTACATAATACGGGGCCATGATCTATTCCAATATGCTATGTTTTGTAAGTTCCCTATTTATTTACAGGAAGATGTTTTAACTATTATTAGAAGAGTTGATGAAAATTGGCTAGAAGGTAGAAAGGGAGATAAAATTGGTATCTTTCCTCTGACTTTTGTTGAGGTAAATATAATTTTGATTGAAATAAAACTGTTCAGCTTCGTTGATCAATCGTACCTTAGTTTCAGAAACAGGAATTTTGTAGCTAAGCTAATCAGTAATAGTGTTCACACCTTAGAGGCGAAATTTAAGACTTCAAAAACCATGTGTGTCCAGAATTATTGCTTTTGAAAGTTAAAATGACCACATTTATAAAATGATTAATTATAATCATCTTATCAAACAAAGTGTTTATATTTCTTACCTCATCCATGTTAATTTGTTAATGTATACATATGTTATGTTATTTTCTGTGATTTTATTCTTTATGTAATCTTGTATATAATTTGTAGTTTAGTGGGACCTATTTAGAATTAAGAAATTCTGTCTAAGTGGGTTGCCAATATAAAGTTATATCTAATGTGAAATAGTTTGAGGTATATTTGATGGGATTATGAATTTTTTCGTGAAGTGTTGTTTTTTTTATTTATAGTTGAACCATTTGCTGCAGAAAATTGTGTTATAATTTGAATATTTCTTTTATTATAGTTAAATAATGCCGCCAAATCTCTGGTCAATTCGAAAATCAGGTAGGATTTTATAAACTTCTTATAATATTAAACACCAAACACTATCATTTCTCAACTATATTAACAAATATCACAGTGATAAATTAATAAATATTGAAACTTTGAAGAAACCAAATATCACAGTGATATCCCATTACATGATATCATATTGTGACCCTGATATTGTATGGTGGCATGATTGACTATACCCAGCAATAGTGCATTACAGTGTATTCTCTTGATTTTAGCTCAAGTATTTTACAAATTGGTAGACAGTTACCTACTGCTTCAACCACAGCTAATCAGAGCTCAACATTATCTTCAACTCTGTCCTCCAGTTTACCACAACAAAAACGTCATTCATTCACTTTACTCTCTTCAAACCATTCATCCTCACCTTCACCGACCAATCCACAACGTCATTCTTGTGAATTAGTTAGCACTGGCGGTTATAATATTGTATCTACTTCAACCACTACTGATACGAGTTCTATCATAGCTTCTAATGTAGTTGCTCTACCACCTCAGGTAAGATATTGTACATTTGATTTACATAATCAATTTCACAGTTTACAGTTTAAAATGGCGGTTGACATTAAAATGGCAGTTGATCTGTTTCTATTTCCGGGTGTCTTAGATGTCTCTTTGCATGTTAATGGAAATGTGCAGATAAGTGGCTCTACTATAGATATTAAAATAATGTTTTCTTCAAAATAGCTTGCAAGGCAAGGTAACATACTCCCACTACCAGTTGTCTGAAATGATAAAATCTTTAATGGCTTCGATTATGAATTTTCAAATAATCTTTAAATTATTTATAAGTCAAGGCAAAACCTCAAGATGGCTTGCCAGGGCAATAACTCAAACTAAATATTTTCGATTCTTCTGATTTTCGATAGGGTTGACAACACACCAAGTTTTGTCAAAATCCATTAAAAGTGCCTTCTGGAGTGTTTACATACTAAAAATTGAACGCATTTTCAGAAACATATTCATGTGGGCGTAGAAAAAGTATTTTAATTAGTACGAACACAATTATTCCTAAATTTATTTTTAAATGTTGATATTTCAGAGAAGTGATAGTCCTGAGAATGCCTCACCAAGATCTGTTAGCTCACCATCACAAAATACATCATCTACTAGTAATCTGACCACACCAGTGTAAGTAACTTAGTCACTATAGTTATTTGCAATTCTCTATATAATTATAACATGTATTTCTACAGATTACATCTCTATAAACTTATAACATGTATTTCTACAGATTACATCTCTATATAATTATAACATGTATTTCTACAGATTACATCTCTATATAATTATAACATGTATTTCTACAGATTACATCTCTATATAATTATAACATGTATTTCTACAGATATATATCACTATATAATTATAACATGTATTTCTACAGATTACATCTCTATATAATTATAACATGTATTTCTACAGATGGATATCACTATATAATTATAACATGTATTTCTACAGATTACATCTCTATATAATTATAACATGTATTTCTACAGATATATATCACTATATAATTATAACATGTATTTCTACAGATTACATCTCTATATAATTATAACATGTATTTCTACAGATATATATCACTATATAATTATAAAAGTTTGAAAGAAGATGAACTCGAGTTAAATAAAGGAGAATATTATGCAGTGAATGAAAAGTGTCAAGATGGCTGGTTTAAAGGACAATGTGTAAAAACTGGTAAAAGTGGTGTTTTCCCTGGAAATTATGTTCAGATGATTAGGTAAGACATTTTTGTTTTTAAATGTAACCTTGCTCAATTTTGCAATATTTTAGGCACATAGATTTGTGATTTTCAAAATTTCCATTTAATTGTTTCAATACCCTATTTATTATCCAAGAAATTGTTTACCATTTGAACCCGGATTGTAAATGAAATAAAACGTCATATACCCTGAATTCAAGTATTATACATGTATGTAATGTTCATCATGTTGCACTAAGTAATGGCCTGTTTACCAATCGCTCTAGTATATATTGCGTAATTGCTGCTTAGGTTGAAAGGGTTAAAGTTAAAGAATAGATTAATATTACAATGGTTAAAATGGATTATGTCTTCTTTCAGACAACCAAGCGCTTTTAAACCAATAAATCCAAATGTAATGAATGTAAGAGCCACAGAACAACCAAGTTCACCCTCAAGATCTAACTCAACATCATCTACAACAGTATCATCATCATCATCATCTTCTCAAACATCATCATCACCAACAACAACTAATAATCACAAAACATCATCGCCACCAATGATACCAGCTCCTTTGCCACGCACACACAAATCTTCATCCTCTTCAGTTCATCAAACTTCTCCACCAAGTGTCAGTGTGAGGAGTAGCTCCACCCACAATGTGAAGAAGTCTAGAACAGTAACTGATACGACCACCCATGGGGTATCTGCAGGGGCCAATCTTGTTGCCATACAGCATTCCCTGTCAGCTTCTAGTAATGTTACACCACCCAATAAAGTAGCTGGTGCATCAGGAGAGACGTCGCATTTGGCTGTCGCCCATCAGAAAGAAAAGGTAGGTTCTTGGACAGGACTTGAGAGCTCATCTCAACATTTTTAGTCCTTGTCAGGACAGTTAGATTTGGAGGTGGAGGTTCGGTCACCACACCACATAACCCTTTTTCAATTGAAATGTGGAAATGTTGAAAAATTGTAAAAATTATGTTTTCTATCAAATTGACCAATGGATGCTATATTTTTTATTGCAGAAGGAGAAGAAAGAAAAATCAAGTAAAACTTTAGTCAAATTTCTTGGTGGTAAATCAAAGAAATCCAAATCTAGTTCAGTTTCTGCCCATAACACTGTAGAACAAATCCCTTCAGCTTCTGGTGACTCAACAGTTGCTCATGTCAGGTGAGTGGAATTAGTGTGGCAAATGGATAAAATGTTGTGCAAAGAGTTCTCATCAAGTGTTTCCTTCTATCTACTTGTGTGCCCAGCCAGGAGCAGAGGTGACCCTCTAATCCATTTCATTTCCTTTGTTGAACTAAATGGTCAAGTGCATAGATTGGTTGACATTTGTAATTATTTTGGATAGTCCTGGCATGTATCTTTTCTGAAATTTGCCATTCTGCTACTAACTGTTGTTGATTTTTCAGATCTAGATCCTATCCATCTAATAGTCAAGGTGCATCAGTTGATCATAAGAAGAGCAGTTCCTTCGATTCTACACTTTCTAGTAAACCATCTCGACCTAAACCACTTACTAGAGAAAAGTAAGGCTTTACATTTCGTACATGTCTTTCTCAGTGGCTTTTATTTGATATTCTTTCTTGATTATTGGAGCTGGGATGGATAAGTGAGTTAAATGGATAGTCATGAAATTACTTTAAATGGAACCTTGTCCCCATGAGTGACTTTTTCGTTGTTTACGAATGCTGTCAAAATAGATTGGATGTGCTCTGGCTGGCCATTCACTTCAACAAAATTAACTTTTTAGCCCATTTTAAGCCCAATTGCATCTGTCCTTAAAAATTTTCTGTTAAAACATCCATGCAAATATTATTATTTATATAAATAGTATTTAAAAGCCAAATATTTAGACAACCATATCACTTTAATATACACAGGTTCCCACTACATTTTTCATTTATACGAACTGTCTTTATTAGCCCACATGGTGCAGAAAAGTAGGATGTAAAACTCCATTCATTTCATTTATAAGAATTTATATTTTATCATTACATTTCAGATTTACCTGTATTGCCCCCTATCCCCCTCAATCAGAACACGAACTAGATCTACAAGTAGGAGATGTGGTATATGTACACAAGAAAAGAGAGGATGGATGGTTTAAGGGAACTCTTCAAAGAAATGGCAAGACAGGACTTTTTCCTGGCAGCTTTGTGGACAAAATGGATTGATATTATGATTTTTAATTGTGTTTTCTTTCATGACAAAAGATAATGTTTTAGTAAAGTGTTTTCTGAAACTTGCTGACACTTATCTAGTCTCTGGTAGTTACTTCTTATATTTCTAAGAAGGAATGGTTTGAATTCTCTCTGATATTCAGGTGTAGATTATGCTGGTTTGATAAATATGGGTGTATCATGATTGCATAGTGTCATACTCTGGGAAACTAGGCTTACCAGAGAAACATGTATACACATACAACTTGACATCATCCAAATGCCGAAACAAAATCGCAGCTCCATTGGTGAACGTAAGCGATCAAATGAATGGGATAAAGGATTTTAAAACAGACTTGCCAATTATGAAAAGAACAAATGTGCATGAAATATTGAACATAACCAAAGGGGAAATACATCTTTAAATAGGCATGGAATATTAGAAAGATATGGGTTAATTTTTATGATAAATGAAAATTGTTCAGAATGTTGTTAATGATCTCAAAATGTACAGTTTATGACTTGTATCCATTATAATGGCATATGAATTTGTTTTTCGTAGTAAAATATTCACAAATGCTTTCATTTCTTTGTTACAATTTTAAAGGGATTCAGTCAAATAATTTACTTTCCAGCTGATGGAAATTCAAACCAGCTACCCTTATCAAATTTAGGAATAAAACTTGAGCTTAGTTAAGAGTTAGGGCTGTAACAGGTGTTAGTGCAAACCATGGCAATCATTCTCAAAGGTAATGACCCATCTAAATGACTCAGTTTTTGTTAACTTGTACACAAGTCTGATAAGCAGATTCCTATTCTGAAAAGTGTTATGGGTAGTCTCATTCTATCAGCTGGTAAATTGAATAACTAGAGGACCAAATCACTTTAACGTCAGTTTTATTGTACCATATATATGTAAAATGTAAAAAGCGCTTGACTGCTGTTGCTTTCAGTAATAAGCTTATGCAATTTTTTTTAGATATATTTTATGCGCTGATTTGGAAAGATTGCCAGCTATTGCATTCATGTGATCAATTTAAAGGGATAGTTGCTTAAATTTTAGCTATTTGTGATGATTAAATGATTGGAAAAATGCCATTAAGATACAATTCAAACATAAATTTTTCTTTTCAATTAGTATAGTAGTATTTTGTGCACAAAATAATTAGCTCAGTACAACTAGAATGCGATTAATAAAAACTAAAAACTAATTATCTCAAACAGCTAACTACTTTGATATTTAAAGTGATATTATGTCTTGGAATTAACATAAAATTTATAAATTTTAAATTTGGTGAATAAGAGCCATTAGATATACATGGTGTCATAAATAACATAACAGGATCCTTATATAATCCGATAAATCCAAAAAAAAAACTTAGTAATTATCCATAAATATGCAATTAACTATTGAAAAACGCTTATTATCAAGATTAAGCATTTTTCAATAATTACTTAGTTTTATGAATTTTACAGATTTTACAGGAATTCTGTTGTAACTTTATGACACCAGGTAAGTTTACTGAAGAATATATACTCATATTGACCATTTCGAGAACTTAAATTTTATGTTCATTCTCAGACGTAGAATCATTTTAACTAAAGTATAATAATAAGAAAGTTATGATAGTTTACTAGATCACAGGTGTGAACATTGCTATATAATACTTATTAATATCTTATGTGCCAATTGTTGCTATTACTTAATAGGGAACAAAGTAACTTTACAATAAAATATGCCATACTATTTAAAAAAATTAATATAGTTTGAGTTTAATGCATAGATTGCACTAAATCTTTTCTCATGCCAATTCTAATTTGTTATATTGTTTGGTTATTTCTTTTATTCAAGCATTGACACATCTGAAAGATATGGTCTAATTGACCTTGCTGTAAAAGGTTACTGATAATAAGTGAAGGTCAAGGACTCCAAAGCTTAAAGGGATAGATGCGCCATTTTTTTTAGACCAATCATAAATGTGAATTTTTTAGCTATGAAACTCATAAATAGTGTTAACAGCTCACAGTGGAAATTTGAGCCTTTAAATCCATGTGTATCTGCATTCGAAAGTTGAGCTTTCTTGAGACACTACCATCTATAGAAAAGACATCTAAAAGAAATAAGAAATAAAATTCCTAGTTTGAGATATTTTTGAAGGAATTATCTTACATTTCTAGTACTTATGAAGACTATTTACATATATTCTAGACTCCCCAAAATGGCACACCTGTTCCTTTAAGTTTCAATCTTGTAAAATATGGATGTTATATTTTGTTTGCAATCCCTACAAAAATCAAGATATTTTTTAAAGCCAATTGCATTACCCTTGGATTAACATAAAGAATCATTGAGTGCCTTGTATTGTAAAATGCAGCTATAATTGTGGACAATTTTGCTTTATAGAAATTTCTGATGTGTTTGATGATTTTTAAAACCTCTTCAACATTTTTGCAGTGATTTACAGATAGGTTTCCTTATTATTTTGTGTTAAACTAAGCAAACTATTTGATTAATTGGTGTTTCTATTGAATTATCATGTATTCTTAATCATATCATTATGTTCTTATTGCATATAACTAAGAGTTATGACCAAATGTCCATAAATGTACAGTCTGGATAAACAAAAAAAAGACTTTTTGACCTTTCTTGATCGGTCACTCATTAGAATTCTGCTTGTAATTTTCTTCTAATTTAGCTAATTATGAATTAATTATGGACATGTAAGACAAACTGCTATTTTTCCAAGTCATTAGAACACCTCTACTTTCTATTCTATAAGTATTAGGATTTTCATAAGTGAAAATAAGGGAACCCATCTATAAAGGGATTTATAAGAGGCTTTTTTTATGGGACCTGAATTTGACATCACTGTTGAAAAAACAATTTGGCTTGATTTGGAAATCGGATAGAAGCAAATAGATTCTTTATCGCTGTAACTCTTTTGAATCCTTTTTAACCATTTGAACACTGTCAGAGTGTAAATGAAATCAAAGGTCATATAACCTAAACTCCAGGTAATGTAACTTAAAGTGTATGACATTAACATTGTGTGATATCTTGTCACTTGCTAAAGGCTACTCAGGGTTAAAAGGGTTATGACAAAACAAAAGCCAAAGCGTAAATCATGTAAACCTCGCTTGTTAATTTGGCTGGATTTAGAAGTCTTGATATACTTATTGATAATAGAAATATTTTAATTTAACAAAAACAAAAATTAATTAATTTTTTTTCCACATTAATTTTTAGTGAATACAAATTGATGTATCAGAATTTGACTGTAATAGTATTCTTTACACTGCATTATAGATATTTTTACATTTCATTAATTGTACATATTACTATAAATTTTATTGTTTTCTTTCTTTTGAGATAACCAAATAAAGAAGTAAGTAACATGATATTAACCATAGGTATCAAAAACAATTCGGTCTCAAATATATTATGAGTAAACCATGAAATGTTTTTGGATAAATTTATGTTGACTTTTCACTGTGTTATTTAAAGAATAAAATATTTTTTTTCTCTATTCTTGAGTTCTAGATTCCATTGAAAGAATATTTTTTTTTAGCTACTTGAACACCATATTATCTTGCATGTCTTTGCAGATTATGATCGAATTTCCTCTTGAGGAATTACTTAAAATGACCACACAAATTATAATGATGAACTTGTTAACAAGATCACAAGACAGTAGCAAATAGGAAGAAATAACACTACTATTTTATTTTCCCCCAATGGTAGTAGGTACAGGCGGCCATTTTGAGCGTCGGTGATATCAGTATCAAGTCTGATTGGTTAAGAAATGTCGATTGCAGGACAAACTAAGCCGTTTGCTGGCGATTCATAAGGATGAAAAAAATCATCGACGCAAGAGCAAGTCTTTTGAGCGATTTCAAAATTCGTCATAATCAGGCGATAACATATGTTTGCCTTCCCCCAGCATTATAATTTATTCTATTATACAGATACATTTATAGTACAGTTGGTTAGTGCACTAGTTCTTTACATGACGCCATTTGCTTGGTAGTATCCACCGAATGACGACTAATCTCATCGGCATGTGAAAATCCCATGACCTTGAATAAGTCATCTTCACTCATAATTAAGGTTGACCCAGCTGTAAATGGGTACAGATAATTTGGGAAATCAATGCCAAGAGGCTAAGGTTAGAAAGGATCCTTAACTGTGAACCTAAGTTCTTATCCTTGTTAAAAATAGTTTCCTTTCTTTCTAAGAAAATCATGAAGTTTTACTATTAAATAGACATTGGGTTTAAATTAAAAGAAGAAATATAACTAACTTTTATACAAACATTTATCAAAATTACAACAATACATCATTATGAAAACAGACATGATATAAGAAGGAAAGACAACATGAAATATAAAAGTAAAGGGGGGGGGTTTAAGCGTGAAGCCATTTTGATTGTCAAGAATGATTTTAAGTGACTTTTTTAGGGTTAAGTAAGGATGTCCATGTTTTTTGATGCCCATTTTTGTACCGTCATGGTGCAAATAGCCACAGCCCATCTTATATATAAACGATATGTTCGTTCTGACGAAAATTTTTCTATAAAGACTATAAATGAAATATTCTGTCAATGATAATGAATGAAGAAATAGATTTCTGAAAGTGAGGTCTTCCTTGAAATAACCTAGCCTAAGTCTTTTTTTTCCCTATAGGTGTCACTTACTTATTATGATATTACATGAAATTTACTCCATTGAATATTCTATTATGCAAATTCTGGGCAATCTAATAGTATGTTTAGAAGACAACATTACAATTCTTTAAAACGTTCATTTGACTCAGTACATTCAAAGACATTGTACAGATGTAAAGGAATAAAGTCATAAATTATACATTATCTTTTCGAAAATCAAATATGACAGGCCTTATTTAATCTTGCCATCAGCCTTTTCCACTTGACCATTCTATTATCATGGTGATATATTCATGCCAAAATAGATATTGGTGCATATTCAAGACTTACACAAAACATGTACATTAGCAGTTCACTTTTCGTATAATATATAATCAGATTTAAGCTTATACTGTTCATTACTACTTAAGACTACTTCAAAAAAGTGGACAGTTGTTCATATTTTGAAACATGCACAATAGCTTTTTCAGACTATAGATACAAACATTCTTAACAATTCACTGAATTCAGTCATAACAACAACAACAACAATACACAGGATCATTCATATTTCTCATGGTCAATTTTCGGTGGTTCATGATTTTCTTGTTGATCATTTTCCTCATTTTCTTCTAGCTCTCTTCGCTGACCTTCATATTCATCCATATCCTCATCATCTGAGTTCACGCCTTCATCAATAGTTTCCATACAACATAAACTATAACACACTACACTAATAATCACAGTTGGCAACCCAAACATCAACAAAAACAGCCACCTGGAGGCTTGCCAAATGCTTAAAACAGTAGTCAAGAAGTCAAATCCTGCTCTTTTTAATTTAGATAAAAATCCTGTACCTCCATAAGCATCAACTTTGCCTACTTTGATGCCATCTAAAAAGTCTTGAATGGATTGCTCAGTTAGGTCTGTCACATTTTTGTCCGAAATATAATGAAGTTGAGAGGCAGTTTCCAACACTACTATTGAAGGAATGTTAAGAAATGACATTGTGATACTATTTGCTGTCTCTTCATCGGGCATCCACAAAAATTGGAAATCTTGGTGATATTTTTGTCTGTGATTCAAAGCTACATTAGAAACTACCTTTTTAACTTTTTTGCACTCATTTTTAACTGAACTGTCTTTATTTACAACTACTATCACTAAGTATTTAGCTGCAGTTACCAATTCGTTAAGACCACCTCCCTGAACTTTTGGAAATGCAGGAAATCTTTCTCGATTCAACCATTTTTCTAATTTGTCTTTTGTCACAACTTCAGATTCCCCAACATCAAATTCAAATATATTTTTGTCTTTAAAAACTAACACTGTTGGGAAAGTTTTAATGGTCACTTTATCTGGAAGGGAATTTTTTGGTCCAGAATAAAAATAGCTTTCAATTATATGCTTCTCTGCTAATGAAGAATATTTTTTGAACAAATCATCATTTTCATCTCCATTTCCAACAAACATGAAAAAAACAGACTTTCCATGCAGAGTTTTTATTTCATTGAATTTTCCAACACTGGCAATATTTCGAACGGCAGGTCCTTTGGCTTTATTTACAAAATCTAAGATGTCTTCCTTTGATCTGTCACCTCTGTGTGTATAAACTTTGTCACCATTTACAAATTTGAGTGTGGGGAATCCACGTACATCAAATTCAGATGCAACATTGGAGTAACGCGTTGCATCAATTTTACTGACAATAACCCCACTACCACTGTTTTTCAGTTCAGTAAAAACTTGCCTATAAACCGGCTCTAATTTTCGACAATGGCCACACCAAGGGGCATAAAATTCGATTAACCACATGCCATTTTTTCTCATCTCTAAGATTTTATCGTCTAATTCAACTTGAGCATTACATGGTTGCCGAAAAAGGAAAATAACGAAGAAAAAGTATATTTTCAGACAATCAATGGGGGCCGCCATGTTGTTGTGTGTCACGATTGACCAGTCTTTATGAGACGTTTCGTAATAAATGAAAGATATATCGTAACGTCTAATATCATTTTCTACCGTACATTTTAATTTGATCTAGGCCTACATATCCAAAATAACACAATCACACAATATTTTGTGCTCAAAATCAATATCAGTTTTTCTCAGCATAAACTGAATCAAGTGGTCAAATGCAACTCTCTTCTGTAGTCTCTGTCTTGTAACTACAAACCCCAGTAATATGAATATTATCTCCCCTTACCACAATAATGTCCTTTAAGGTGTATAATTGACCACCCATTTTTTTTTACAGAAACGCGTAAAATTACGGTTAAAGAAAAGACAAGAGGAAACAGTCACTTTTTTGGAAAAAAAAATATGGACAACATCTTAGGTTCACGAGGACCCTGTTACCTTGGCTAAACCTCGTGGCATTGATTTTTCCCGGAGTATCTATACACATTTATGCCCACAGAAGGGCCGACTGATATAACGAGGAAAGATTCATTCACAAGAAGACACGGGAAAAGAAGCTGACTCGAAGCAAATTCAAATTTCTTATAAATGAACATAAGGAAAGAATTGCCTGAGTACCTTTCTTGACAAATCCATATCCTCCTCATCTGAGTTCACACCTTCATCAATAGTTTCCATACAACATAAACTATAACACACTACACTAATAATCACAGTTGGCAACCCAAACATCAACAAAAACAGCCACCTGGAGGCTTGCCAAATGCTTAAAACAGTAGTCAAGAAGTCAAATCCTGCTCTTTTTAATTTAGATAAAAATCCTGTACCTCCATAAGCATCAACTTTGCCTACTTTGATGCCATCTAAAAAGTCTTGAATGGATTGCTCAGTTAGGTCTGTCACATTTTTGTCCGAAATATAATGAAGTTGAGAGGCAGTTTCCAACACTACTATTGAAGGAATGTTAAGAAATGACATTGTGATACTATTTGCTGTCTCTTCATCGGGCATCCACAAAAATTGGAAATCTTGGTGATATTTTTGTCTGTGATTCAAAGCTACATTAGAAACTACCTTTTTAACTTTTTTGCACTCATTTTTAACTGAACTGTCGTTATTTACAACTACTATCACTAAGTATTTAGCTGCAGTTACCAATTCGTTAAGACACGGGAAAAGAAGCTGACTCTGTTTTGGTCGAAGCAAATTCAAATTTCTTATAAATGAACATAAGGAAAGAATTGCCTGAGTACCTCTCTTGACAAATATATTATATTATAATATAATATTGTAGTCCCTACGTCCCAAGATTCATAAAAGCTAGTTTGGACGTTTTGACCCTAATTTGGAAAACTCAAAACTTGGCCGGAGCATTTTAATTGAGAAAATAGCAAACTGCATACTACTGTTAAAGTTTGGTATCCCCTTCCGAGTAACGGACTATTTATTAAATCGCCATTCCAGGCGCTGATTCTTAATCAGTAGCCTACAAGACAGTATTAGGGAACTATATCACTTTTTTACGACCATCGAGTGAAAACTATACTCTCACGAATTCAGTCTATGCAACATTAGGTAATTTTGTGTCGTTTAATTAATTAAGGATTTTAAGGGATGGGTCTTAATGATTTCCTTAATTAGGCTCAAACAGGAAGAAGCGTGAGTATATAAAACTCCACTCATTTGAGTGAAAACATCATTCGATCTTCACTACTTCTTCTAGTAAAAACAACAAACAAACCTACAAACTCAAGGTAAGAAAATGAATTATATATATAGTTTTACCTTACAGCAGCTTGAAGTAGATTTTGCATATCTCTCCTCTGATTGTGGTAGTGTGAAACGAGGATCCTTTCTACAAGATGGTTCTTGGCATTGATCTTTCCCGGATTATCTTTAACCACTTACATCTGAGTCCACTGGAATGATAAGGAAATATGACTTATTCAAGATCACAAGATTAGATAAAGACAGTTAATGCCAAGGGGGTGAGGAGATATCTGAGATTGCCCGAATCTCTAACCTAGTTATGAGATTTTTGGCCGAAAACTTGCTTTCGTGGCTTCCCCCCACCCCTCCTTTCGCTTCGCCATTGTCTCTCTGTCCTGCATTGCCGACACTAAAAATGTTTTATTTTTGAAAATTTGTCACACATATTTTTCATAATCAGTTTAATTCATATTTTTTCAGATGATGAAATTAGTTGTTGCTGTCGCCTGCCTTATGGCTGTTGCTAATGCCGGTATGTACGGTATGGGAATGTACGGTATGGGTCTTGGAGGATTAGGCATGGGAATGTACAATCCTATGCTTATGGGCGGTATGTACAACCCTATGCTTATGGCTAGTATGTACAATCCTATGCTTATGGGCGGTATGTACAACCCAATGGCTATGATGTATGGTGGACTCGGTGGTCTTGGAATGATGGGTGGTTTAGGAATGATGGGTGGTATGGGAATGATGGGAGGTATGTCACCCTATGGTATGGGATTCGGTGGTGCTGGATTTGGAACACCTGTTGTGGGAGGACAAGATCCTTCTCAAGGAACCATGTAAGTATTGCCATATATTTTGAGGAATAAGTAGGGAGCAACGTGTTTACACGCGTGAAACTACTACGGTACTTGGTTTTGAAGTTTTTGTTTGAACCCCTGGACCATATCTCCCACTTCACCAAACCTACACCCCTGCCTGGGTTCCGAAAATTCTCTTTTCTTACGCCATGGTACATCTAAAATATTATCTCTTGTTCTTAATTTCAGTTAAAGTTGGATACCACTGATGGAATGTTCCAGATTTATTCACTAAAGTTATTTATTATACAATTGTATTGGTTTAGTAATAATAAAAATACAGAAAATATTATCTTTGTTAATATAAAAAGATTTTCATGCCCCTTTTTCACCTGATAGAATAATTAAAATATACGCCCACTGGCAACTTTGATTCTATACAAAAATATTTGGCACTAAGCTTACAGTAACAATTACCAGTATGCAATATTTAACCTTCAGTCTTACACTTCTTTTGAAATGAAATGAAATGAATGGAGTTTTACGTCCTACTTTTCTGCACCATGTGGGCTAATGAAAATGGGCAATGCCATGCAGAGTGCAATGAGGGAAATTTTGCCAAGACAGCGGCATTAGCTTGCTCTTTTTCGATTTCCAACTGTCGAGGGATCTTTAACGTGCACAGCCTGTAGCACACGGGGCCTCGGTTTATTGTCCCATCCGAACGACTAGACGCTTTTTCCATGTCAGCCTCTCTTACCTGCATCACTGACAGGGGGAAACCGGGTACACTTCTTTTGACTTCTTGGTATAATATTACCAAGTTTCGTCAAAATCTGTCAAGAATTGGGCCTTTTATAATATTTATGTGCTATATAATCTGACAATAATTCAACCTTCCAGAGCGTTTACGCGTTAAAAACTGAACGCTTTTTCATGAACAAGGGCAATAACTCATTCTAAATATTTTTCGATTTTTCTGATTTTCAATAGGGTTCGTCCTTGGGTGATAACAAACATCTACACCAGGTTTCGTCAAATCTGTCAATAATTGAACATTCTAGAATGTTTACAACCTAAAACTAAACGCGTTTTCAAAAACAAGGGCAATAACTCATACTAATTATATTCCGTTTTTTTTTATTATTTTCAAAAGGGTTCATCTTTGGGTGTTAGCAAACACTTACACCAAGTTTCATAAAAAATCTGTCAAGAATTGCTCCTTCTAGATTGTTTACGAGCATTTCAAGAACAAAGGCAATAACTCATATTAAATATTTTTCTATTTTTCTGATTTTTAATAGGGTTCATCCTTGGATTATTACAAACAATCCTACTAAGTTTCGTCAAAATCAGTCCAGAATTGTACCTTCTAGAGTGTTTACGAGCAATTGTAGAGGGACGGACCGACCGACGGACGGACGGACGGATATGGGTGATATTGGCCTGCGGAAATCGAAATCGATGTAACCTAATTCATTTTTCAAATAAACGTTTGAGAAGCGGCAGTAAACATTGATTACATCCTTATCCGTTCCTGTTAAAATTCCTTTTGCGGGAATTTCAACCACAGAATTAAATAAATATTGATAAAGATGCTATTTTAGCGTGGTAAATATTCTTACAAAAGATATCTGATGATTCTGAAGCAGCTTTTAAAATAAAAATTAACAAAATATTTGGAAAAAAATTAATAACAACACGTGTTGAAGAAACCTCGCCTATTACTCTATACTATAAACAAAGTAAAAAGTTTTTTGAAATTTTTCAATTAAATGCTTCACAGTTGGAAAATCAATGATGTAAGCTTACCGATGCTACAGGAATACCATTGCACTGCTAAAAATATACGTATATCTACATTTTAATAGTTCTAGTTTCACTTTTGGAGACAAAAACGTCTGTGTTTTAATACTTTACAAAAGTGAGAAGAGGGGTTCCATGACATGAACGTCATATCCGACAAGAGTTGTGACCCTTATTTGGAACAACCTACTTTGTCAACAGGGGTGGCTGGATTGCATGTGGTTATTAAATCAGTACTTAACAGATAATTTATAGTATTCAACACCTTCATAATGCATATGGATTTGATCGTGCGAACCAAGTTCCACGAAGATTAGATAAAAACTGTAGCTCATCGAATTGCATTCAGACTCAAATTTAGGGCTCTTTTACTAGATCAACGAAAGTAACTCAAGATCATCATATTTCGAAATGAAAATGAAATGAAATGAATGGAGTTTTACGTCCTACGTTTCTGCACCATGTGGGCTGATGAAGACGGGCAACGCCATCAGGGTGCAATGAGGGAAATTTTGACAGGACAGCGGCATTAGTCTGCTCTTTTTCGATTTCCAACTGTGGAGGGATCTTTAACGTGCACAGCATGTGGCACACGGGGCCTAGTTTTATTGTCCATTCCGAACGACTAGACGCTTTTTCCATGTCAGTCCCTCGTACCTGCATCACTGACAGGGGGGAACCGGGTTGAATCAAATTTCGAGACTGAGAGCTAATTAATATTTTAGCTTTGAAACATACTAGCAGAAAATATTCTAGACGGAACTTATTGAAAATAATAAATATAAAATTTGTTTGGGTGTTGATGACCGTTCTGACAAATATGTTCCTATTTAAACAAAGCTGCCAAGGTGCGTACGTTTCATCGACTAGCAACCTATCTTAAAGAAGATATTGGGATATTTATTTTTCTTTAATCAAATAACAACATTACTGTGTTCTATATCACATCTACCAGTTGATTTTGACTGGTTTCGGTTAGGTGAAGGGCCACTACCCAAACTGAGATCATTGAATCCTTAACAAATTCGAACTCGTCCGGAGATAGAGTTTGGCGATATTGCGTATAGAGTGCGCATACAGTGTGCGAACAGGCGGCATTGCGAGGAATAAAAGTGTCAGATTGATAATAATTAATATGATGCCCACAGTTGTTTCGATTCTCACCTTGTGTAAGTCGTTGGCCTTTAATTGAATGAATAGACAATAAGGATTTTTCGATTGTGCCAACGATTTAGCTTCATAAGTTGTTTTTCATTTGCTTGAACATGTAAATCAATACCGTTCCATGGCAAAAAAGAACAAATTATAAAATGTTATTATCTTGGGTCTAACATAAAAAGATGAGAACAGCAGCTTTTTGTATTCAATTTTATTTTTTCAATATTGTTTTGAACGATGTCAATCCCACAATGTAACCATGGTAACCATGGATCTTCATTTCAATCATCTAACTGAAAAAAGGAGATTAAATTTAAAGCCGGTGGAAGGATTTGAGAGCCCACTCCAGGGTTAATCTCGAAAGCAATGTCAAATATTGATGGGGGTTCGATTTCACGGCACATAATAGCATAATCTATTACGAGCTGATACACTGTCATTTTGACTAATTGCTTGATACTTCGGTGACTAACGAGTTTGTTGACTCGACATTTTATTATAATCCTTTAGAAAATCCAATTTACAGTAATGCTGTACCAATACAATACATACTCGATTTGGTATTATTGTACGACTAGGTTTACCATCAACATCTACATTTCTAACAATGCCTAGTTGATAATCTCATACACAGGGTGTGTATTTTTCAAGAAAAAAATACTTACAAGGTTCCCTGGGAAGGATCTTGTCCTCCTACAGCAGGTGTTCCAAATCCAGCACCACCGAATCCCATACCATAGGGTGACATACCTCCCATCATTCCCATACCACCCATCATTCCTAAACCACCCATCATTCCAAGACCACCGAGTCCACCATACATCATAGCCATTGGGTTGTACATTCCGCCCATAAGCATAGGATTGTACATACTAGCCATAAGCATAGGGTTGTACATACCGCCCATAAGCATAGGGTTGTACATTCCCATGCCTAATCCTCCAAGACCCATACCGTACATACCGGCATTAGCAACAGCCATAAGGCAGGCGACAGCAACAACTAATTTCATCATCTGTTGAAATAAATGTACCAAAATATATTACCTATGTAGCCAGGATCGTTAGCAAAAACCTGTCAAATTCATATTATGGTGGAGACAAAATTCAAAAGTTGTTTTCAAAACTGGGTCTCAAGTATTGGAGCACACTTCTTTTAACATTATGCATAATAGTTCGTAAAGCGCTTATCTATAAATATACTGAATTGTATGAACTCAGTAACCACTAAGTTAAACCATGAAGGTTCATAAAATGTTTGAACTAATTCTTACCTTTTTTGTTTGTTTTTGTTGTTCTTACTAGAAGAAGTAGTGAAGATCGAATGATGTTTTCACTCAAGTGAGTGGAGGTTTATATACTCACGCTTCTTCCTGTTTGAGTGTAATTAAGGAAATTAGTATTACCCTTTCTTACCAAGTATTAATTAATTTATCTTTAGCTAAATTAAGATCAACCCCAAACTACTTTGTAATTAAATATATCCCAACGCTAATTTTAGATCATAAACCAACCGCGGATACAGTGTCAATCATGCGGACTCAAATGCCGAATTGATAAAATCCAACATAGATTGGCATCAGGTGTTCTGAAAGAAAACCCTGGATTTCTCCAGCAATTCCCATAAACAATATTTAAAGTAATTGAGCACTTAGCATCGACACATGGGCTTAAAGCTAATACAAGTAGGTTGAAGAACTGGTTTAGGCAGTGGCGGCGCCACCCTTTCGAACATGGGGATACAAATAGGGGTGGTGGTTGAGGCTAAATTCAATATTTGGCTACTATTTAGCGGAGGAGTATTAGACACAAACCTCTCAGGCAGCAAAACGCGGATACATTATTTAAGTGATTCAAGCTATATCAACTGAAATCTTATCAATACAAACTAACAAACAACGTTTTACTTCATTCAACTGAGATCTTATCAATATAAGCCGAAATAAAAAGATTCGAGCTATATCAACTGAAATCTTATCAATAAAAAAATAAATTACAAAGCTTTACTAGATTCGAGCTATATCAACTGAAATCTTATCAATAAAAAAATAAATTACAAAGCTTTACTTGATTCGAGCTATATCAACTGAAATCTTATCAATAAAAAAACAAATTACAAATATTTACTTGATTCGAGCTATATCAACTGAAATCTTATCAATAAAAAAACAAATTACAAATATTTACTTGATTCGAGCTATATCAACTGAAATCTTATCAATAAAAAAACAAATTACAAATATTTACTTGATTCGAGCTATATCAACTGAAATCTTATCAATAAAAAAATAAATTACAAATATTTACTTGATTCGAGCTATATCAACTGAAATCTTATCAATAAAAAAATAAATTACAAATATTTACTTGATTCGAGCTATATCAACTGAAATCTTATCAATAAAAAACAAATTACAAATATTTACTTGATTTGAGCTATATCAACTGAAATCTTATCAATAAAAAAATAAATTACAAATATTTACTTGATTCGAACTATATCAACTGAAATCTTATCAATAAAAAAACAAATTGCAAATATTTACTTGATTCGAGCTATATCAACTGAAATCTTATCAATAAAAAACAAATTACAAATATTTACTTGATTCGAGCTATATCAACTGAAATCTTATCAATAAAAAAAACAAATTACAAATATTTACTTGATTCGAGCTATATCACCCAAAATCTTATCAATAGAAACCGACATACATAGTTTTACTTGATCTTACCAAAATAAACCAAGTTTCGGGTAATTCTAGCATTATGAAATGAGATCTTCTCTCTGTTCGCCAGGAGCGGCACCAGCCTTCCGAGACTGGGGTTGAGAATAGGGGCAGGCTGATTTAATGGTCCAGATTCAATATGCGGCAGCTCCGTGGAAACGCCATAGAGCCTCCTATTTAAAGGGTTCTCTCTAAAAAAAAAAATTAAAAATAGAATTGAACTGTGCATTCTGACACTTATTTAGGGGCAAAAACGTATAAAAATCGTACAAATAATGTGGGCATGCAGTTGGTGTTACAAACCATTACTAAATTTCTTTTTTTTTGTTAAATTTTAACCGATTTTATCATTTTTTTTAAGATCAATGATGTCTGGGAGACAAATAGCCTCCACTTCGCGAAATCAAATACCAGTTTACATAGCTATAATTAATTAGCACATAATATATATAATAACGGAAATCAAGTCCCTAAATATTAGGGTTTACACTAATTATTTCGCTAATTACATTTAAACAGGAAGAAGCGTGAGTATATAAACCTCCACTCACTTGAGTGAAAACATCATTCGATCTTCACTACTTCTTCTAGTAAGAACTAAAAAAAAACCTAAAAACTCAAGGTAAGCGTTTATATATAAAACATTGTATCTGTTTAGGTAGTTTCAAGACATTGTCGATAATTAGGCAGGGCATGCTGCCCCTTTACCAAAACTCCAATGTTACTCTGCAAATAGAATTGTCCAACCGACATTTCTTTCGGACACCCGACATATTGGTATTTTTTTCTCTTACAGATGATGAAATTAGTTGTTGCTGTCGCCTGCCTTATGGCTGTTGCTAATGCCGGTATGTACGGTATGGGAATGTACGGTATGGGACTTGGAGGATTAGGCATGGGAATGTACAATCCTATGCTTATGGGCGGTATGTACAACCCTATGCTTATGGCTAGTATGTACAATCCTATGCTTATGGGCGGTATGTACAACCCAATGGCTATGATGTATGGTGGACTCGGTGGTATGGGAATGATGGGTGGTATGGGAATGATGGGTGGTTGGAATGATGGGAGGTATGTCACCCTATGGTATGGGATTCGGTGGTGCTGGATTTGGAACACCTAATGTAGGAGGACAAGATCCTTCCCAAGGAATTCCCACTGGAAAGTAAGCAACATTTTTTTTTTTCAATTTTTCAAACAAACAAACAACCGAGTTCACTTGTATCCAATTAATCTTATAGGACTTGTTGACCGAGTAGCTATGAAAAATACATGGAGAACAGAGACTAAACTGGGTCCAATGTCGAACAGAATAAGAATCACAAATTACAATCGAATTTTTTAATTTTGCTGACTCCAAAATTATGTAAGATTGGTCAAATCCAATTGACTTTGCTTGTGACAATGGTATAGGTCACACAGTTACAACAATTTCTGGTTCTTTAGACCGGTGCAGCTATGATGTAGAGACAAACGAGGCTGCCATTCAGCCAAAACAGAATCGACTCGACATTATCATGCTTGGTTCAAAAGCAGTTGTCCAAGGTTAAGATACATCTATTTGATTCAAAATAAATATCATGTTGACATTCTATATAACTGAAACTATTTTTTTCTTTTTTCAGATAAACAATTGAAACCTTGAAATGGTAAATTGGAAACGCATAATTGCGTCAAACATGAATTTTAATCAAATAAAAATTGAAAATAAAATTCGTCTTTTTAGTCCAATGAACTCATTGCCTGCTTACTCTTGGGGAAAATTCCCCGAAACGTAAGGACAATACTGAACATAGTTCTAATGATCCGAGGATATCCTCAGACAAACAAAACTATCATACGATTTGTATGACATCAGAAATGAAATGAAATAAATGGAGTTTTACGCCCTACTACCTGCACCTTGTTGACGAATGAAGACGGGCAACGTCATGCAGGATGCAATGAGGGAAATTATTCCAGGACAGCGGCATTAGTCTGCTCTTTTTCGATTTCAAACTGTCGAGGGATCTTTGACGTGCACAGCCTGTAGCACACAGGCCCTCGGTTTATTCTCCCATCGGAACGACTAGACGATTTTTCCATGTCAGTACCTCTTACCTGCATCACTGACAGGGGGAAACCGGTATGAAAAATCCGAAGGTATTATCTGGACCTATGTATGACATTAGAGTCAAAATTTAATTTAACAACTGTACTGCACCAAACAAATATTTTTTTGCTCCAAGCATTAAATTAGGCGCTCTATCTGCCAATGGATGTCTATTGCTTCGTTAATAACACTTCTAGCTTACGATAGAAGGAGGGGACAAGGGTTGACCAATTTTTGTGATTTGAGCTTTTGTTAACTGCTGCAAATCTACGAAAAAATCAAGATCGGATAATTTAATTTACCGACCCATGCAAAATAAAGAGATTATCATTAGAACATTATAGCCTGTATCACGTCCTCAGGCCAAATAAGATATTTTGTTAAGATATAAGGGCAATATTTTACAAGTCGTTCTTGGAATTATTCCCAATTATTGAAATGTAGGGTGACAGACTGATTAAAGAAAAGGTCGTGAGCTACGACTATATACGTCCACATTTGATTTGCTGAGTTGAAGTCTATGTCAGGAAATTCTCTTAAAACAACTGGTATTATTGTTTAACTTCTTCAAGAAATACGACATTAATTTATCTCACATAAGGCTACATGCTACCACAATTAGGCCTACATTTAAGAAAGGTTGATAATCACTCAGTGAATTACCAGAAGAAAAGGCGAAGTCAATCAATGAGAATGTTTTAGTGAGCCAGTGAATTTTGTTAATACAACAATATCTTGAGACACGTGTTCCTTAAAACTAAAAAAACTTGCCGTTGATGTTTTAACGCACAAACTATCTAAAAAGTTTACGTAAACTTTTAAAGTTCGTAATTCCATTTGGAAGCTGTTTAAGTAAAACTAGATCCACAGGCTACGCGTGGTTCTGAAGCAGTGCGTAACAGTTTTGATTTTACGTTTAAAACTGTGCCTCTTAGTATTTCACAGAAACATTATTTCCTACCATAATGAACTAGATATATAGGTCGTATTAACTCAAAGCATATTCAACAGCTCGCTGAAACTCGTGTCTTGTTTTGCCCCAAAAAAAAGCATATTCGGCAGATCGCTTGACATTCCTCACCATGTCCATTTTGTCACTAGACTTGTGTTTTGTTCTACAGAAAAATTCAAGTTGTATAATTTTAAAAAAACATTAGCTCAATATGACATCATTTATAAATATTCCTTAACCTACTGTTTTCAACAACAGTTGAAGGGAGCAAACTCCAACAAATAACCTTATCTTTCAGACCACAAAAGACTAATACAAGCGACTCTGGGCTCTTTTCAAGATAAAATTCATTTATTTCAAATGGCGATAAAACCAGAATGAAACACCGTACAATAAAAAAGAATATACCGTTGGATAGATCTCGTCGAGAGCTATCAAAATTATTCGGGTCATGTGGCCACCAAAGGTAAAGGTCACGAAATACGACCCTTCGCAGTTTCATAGTTTTCAACCAGAAATAAATAAAGAGCATTTTTAAATCAAAATTCCAAAATCGCTTCTCAAATATTATTTAGCAATCGATATTAGATACCATAGACATTAAATTTACACAAATAGGATTACCCCCGAGGACCCATTTCGATTTAAAGAAAATTACTCACAGTTACTATAGAAGAAAATACAAAATTTTCAAATATTAAAAAGCGCAATTTTCAATGAAATATCCAGTGTTATATATGAATACTAAGGATTCAATAAGAATTTTTGGATTAGTACACGTGACAGAGCTTTTTAAAGATAAAAATCGTAAATTTCAATCGGATATAAAACCGGAAGTAAACATTGGACAACACAAATGAGAATATTATTGGATAGATATCATCAAGGCCAACACATTTCGTTCAGACCACAAGGTCACCAAAGGTCAAGGTCACGAAATAGGAGCCTTTGAAGTTTTGATCATTACTGAAAAATTTTAACCGGAAATAAAAGAAAGTAAAATCGAAATTAAAAAATCGGCTCAAAGTTGAAGCTCAAAATGTCGAAGAACGCACTGGAAAAAGAAATAGTCATTAGCTAAACAATGCGTACTGCAATAAACGCCTAATTGTAGAGAAATATGTTTCCTATTTATTCTAAAGGTTTCAACTGATAATATCGACACAATATAAAGCCAAACGCCAAAACTAGGTCAAACTGCTTAATTAACAATTAGTTCTCTCCGTTTTTAATTAATGTACCACGATCCTGATTTATTCAAACAGAAACTGAGGTAAATTTTAAAGCATCATCATAGGATAAATCCTATTGAAAATCAGAAAAATCGAAAAGTATATAATATGAGTTATTGCCCGCGTTCATTTTTTTTTAACTCGTAAACACTCCAGAAGGCACACTTCTTGACAGATTTAAACGAAACTTGTTAAACTTGGTTATTATCACACAAGGATGAACCCTATCGATAATCAAATAAATCGAATAGCTACTATACGAGATGCATGTATCTCATTTAATAAAGTCTATCTAAAAAATCTGTTCAGGTAATTATGGACGCACCATCCTATTTCATAATTTTCATAATTTTTATTAATCAACACATAATGTTATATGATATAATATAAATTAATTACAGGTCCCTAAATATTAGGGTTTACACTAATTATTTCCCTAATTACATTTAAACAGGAAGAAGCGTGAGTATATAAACCTCCACTCACTTGAGTGAAAACATCATTCGATCTTCACTACTTCCTCTAGTAAAAACAACAAACAAACCTACAAACTCAAGGTAAGCTTTCATTTCAAATTTTATTTTCAGTCTGTTGCATTATTATTTGGTGGTATTGACATAACACTAGTATAGTAATTGACAGATTTCTTAAAGCGGTTGCAGATCGTTAGATATTAAAAGGAGTCTCTTTGTCAACAGCTAACTGAAAGTAAAGCGCTTATTTCGAAACTAGCAACTGCAATTGACCCTTCTATTCAGATCAACCACAAAATCTAATTGTTGTTAGAAATACAATTAGAAATATGATGTAGTAAAACTGATATACATAATGTATTACTTATTGCAACTGTTTGTAACTGGGATATATTTGTTGTCCAGTTGCTAGCAGTAGTGGTTGACACGTCAGTTTCTCTTTGATTCTTCCAATCTCAGACGATCCCGAACTCAACCCATATTAAGAACAACGAAAGTCAAACAAACCCACTGATGCAATGATATATACATATTTTCAAAATCTTGCACATGCGACAAGGTTTTTCACCCAGGCATCCCAGCTGCAAAATCCACATAACCTTTACATTATAATTAACATTACAGATGATGAAATTAGTTGTTGCTGTCGCCTGCCTTATGGCTGTTGCTAATGCCGGATATGTACGGTATGGGACTTGGAGGATTAGGCATGGGAATGTACAATCCTATGCTTATGGGCGGTATGTACAACCCAATGCTTATGGCTAGCATGTACAACCCTATGCTTATGGGCGGTATGTACAATCCAATGGCTATGATGTATGGTGGACTCGGTGGTATGGGAATGATGGGTGGTTTAGGAATGATGGGTGGTATGGGAATGATGGGAGGTATGTCACCCTATGGTATGGGATTCGGTGGTGCTGGATTTGGAACACCTAATGTAGGAGGACAAGATCCTTCCCAAGGAATTCCCACTGGAAAGTAAGTATTTCACCCTTGTATTCCACATAAGGTTATATCTTATAAAGGCATAGATATATCAAATCCAGTCAAAGGCTGCTCCTGTCGATCTTCATGAACCAGAGCAGATTTGAAACCCGACATCCAATCCCTCTACTTATTGTGGTAGATCTCGAATCTGTGTTGAAGTGAATTGGAGCAGAGCCATCTCAATACAATGGCAATATGAACTATGGGCAGTTGGTGACAACTGTGCTTTATTAGTCGTATTAATTAGTCAATCAAAGTCGACTCAATCTAGAGTTAGCTCCCAGAATTGTGTCCAAGGCCGATCATGGTCCTCCATAACTCCTGTGGTATTGTGCTCTGTTCGATAAAAAAATAATAATACTCCAAGTTGATGGTATGCTGACATTTTGAATATTAAAAAAATATTTTTATTTTGTTTCAGATAAACCTTGATATGGTAAACTGGGATTGCGTGATTGCATCGAACATGACTTAATACAATAAAGTGATATTAAATATAAAAATTTTCGTTTTGATCCACTGTATCTGCTTGGTTGTATTTGTACGAAGATTTCTTTACTGAAAGCGTACTTTAAACAAGGGTTGAAGTAATACCTTTTTTCTGTATCAGAACAGCGAACATGGATATGGTTCGCAACTCACTTAAAAGTTCGCATTTTCGTTATTCTGGTCAAATTTATATGATGTCAGTCATCATTCTGCAAAAAATATGGCGTATTTTGGGGGGAATTTTCCGATCACGCCCCAATCCCTCTCAGACCTGTGAAAGGTCTTAATTGGAAGTGAAAATCCAGTCCTCCAGATGCTCAAAATTCAAGAAGCAATAATTAAGTTATTGTCGTATTCTATAGCATTATGAAAAGCATTTCACCGACATGGTTCCATAAATTCAAGAAATGAGCTCCCTTGTGCAGCTAATTTTACAGAAACAGGAACAAACTGAATTCAGAAAAAATAAAATAAAAAATAAAATCTTTCTTCACTTTAATAAGCTTATTTTGATAATAAACTTGATTGATAAGCCTTTGAAAATGAATATGATAAATCATGAACACTCCTGAAAAATAAGAATTCAACCATATTTATTGGAAATTTGTTAAATTAATACGAATTCATCGAACATTAAATAGGTGATGAAAATAAAAATTGAATTGGGCTTAAATAAGAACAGCAATGGTAGTTAGTGTATAAAAATTCGATAATTTGACCATAAACTACCCCTAAACCCATTATATACAAATAAAATTAATATATAATTATAACAAAATATTCTTCAACTTCATCGAGATTACAGCCCCATCATATGTGCATTTTTTTTGTCGCCCTTTTTCCTATCTGTTGCCCATTTTGAAGAGTAAAGTTTTGAATGTCGAACCAGCTGTACAATTTGTATCCAGAATTTGCAAAATCAACAATTATAAATCTATACAATGAAATAAGTAAAGTTATTATAAGCATTATTATGGTTATTAATTACTTTTATGTTTACATAAGTAATGTCTGCATTCTGCAAAAGGAGAGTGAAATCAGGTGACAAGAGTGTGAAGTTTATTGCAATTACAATTAGACCTACACCATTCAAAATGTCACTTTATTGAAGCCCAATTAGAAAAAATAAAAATTTTGAAATAGTTAACCTTAAAATGCAAGTTCTAATCAAAACAACAACAAACTTAGTATCTCCTACATCAAACAGGAAATCAAAAATGAACCCAAAATAAAAATTTCCTACATTCCCAAAGCCAAACTTCGGCACAATAAAAATTTACTGAAATACCAAAAGATAATTTTAATCCTTGTGATGTTTCTTTTCCTTTTCAAAGGAATTCTGATAATTTTTTGCAGACAATCAGTCTGCCAATGTTGGAATACATCTTCAAAGAGATACAGTGTCCTCTTTAGAATCACTATCATTTCAATGAATTCAATTTGGTGAGATAAACAATGTAAATCACACTTATGTCACACTCAAATTAAACACAATATTGTGAATTATAAATCACACAATTACTATTGTCAGATTCAAATCACACATAATTACTATTGCCAGATTTAAATCACACATAATTACAATTGCCAGATTTAAATCACGCACAATTACTTATGTCAAATTTAAATCATGCACAATTACTTATGTCAAATTTAAATCACACATAATTACTATTGTCCGATTTAAGTCACACATAACTATTATTCTAAGATTTGAATCACACACAATTACTATCGTCAGATTTAAATCACATATATTCATTATTGTCAGATTTAAATCACACACAATTATGAAGGTAGCATTCAATCACACAAAATTACTACTGTCAGATTTAAATCACACATAATCATTATTGTCAGATTTAAATCACACACAATTTTTATTCTCAGATTCAAATAACACACAATTTCTATTCTCAGATTCAAATCACACACAATTGCTAACTGTCAGATTTAAATCACACACAATTACTATTGTCACATTCAATCACACACAATTACTTATGTCACATTCAAATCACAAAAGATTATCACAAATCATAGCTAACATTTCAAGTAACTCCAAAATTCCACACAATTCAATCACACACAAAACTACTATTATCGAATTTGAATTACACACAATTACTTATGTCACATTCAATCGCACACAATTACTTATGTCACATTCAATCGCACACAATTACTTATGTCACATTCAAATCACAAAAGATTATCACATAGCAAAAATCACAGCTAACATTCCAAATTATTACAAAATAAATCTTGTTCTAAATTTTCAATTTGTAATCCCTGCTAAGTTTATATTTTACATGGAAATGTGATCTACACAAAATATAATATGTACAATTGCAAATTGAAGGCCATACACATACAGAACTCTAGCCAGAAATGACAGTGATACAGTCAACTATAGATTGGCTTAATAAGTTTATTGAGTTCAATTAAAGCTTTCAGAATTAAAATTCAATATCCAGTTTCCATAAATTAAGCTTAAAAATTTTTTTCAATACTACCCTCATCCCTTTCCCAGGTTGAAAACTCCTGCTTTAAATTATGTAGCAGATAATAAATAAATGCAACGAAAAAAAAAATACTTTTAAAACCAATCAAAATTAGGATCATCAAAGTCAAATTCATTCTCCATTCCTTCAAACAGGCGATTAGTACAGGGTCCCTTGATGTTATAATGACTGTAGGGGTTGGTTCGGGATAGGGAGTCACCACATAACCAACAGAAATAGTTTTTACACTTGGTACAAGTCATCTTGTTACATCCGTCAGCTTTCTATAATCAAAAGAGAACTCGAATGTAATGTTATGTAACAGCTATACCCTAATGAAACTGATGAACATGATTCTTTTTCTAAATGCAGAGTGATCGTTGATTTATAAGCTCATGATTTGAAGGAAAAATGAAGGTCTGAGATTTAATATTGACTAAGATTAAATATTACCTCAATATGAAAGCCACAAGCAGGACAAGGTTTGGTGTAGTTTTCTAGCCATTCTCTAGTTATACTCTCTTCTAAAGCCTGCTCAATTATTCTTTTACCATACTTCTTTTCTAAAAGCTTTTTGCCTTCACTGTCCGCATTTTCATATTCATCTTTCAAAGTTTTCAATTCATCTATAAATAAGTAGATCAGAATAAATATATGTCAGACTTAAAATGTTACAAGATCAAAATATTCAGAATTAAAATATTTTAAAAAAAATTTCAGAATTAAAATTTTCTCTCAGAATCAAAATAATTAAAAAAAAAATTCAGAATTAAAAATCATCTCTCAGAATCAAAATAATGTTAAATAAATTTCAGAATTAAAATCTTCTCAGAATCAAAAAAATAAAAAAAAATTTCAGAATTAAAATCTTCTCTCAGAATCAAAATAATTAAAAAGAAAATTTCAGAATTAAAATCTTCTCTCAGAATCAAAATAATTAAAAAGAAAATTTCAGAATTAAAATATTCTCTCAGAATCAAAATAATCAAAAAAAAATTTAGAATTAAAATCTTCTCTGAGAATCAAAATAATTTTAAAAAAATTTAAGAATTAAAATCTTCTCTCAGAATCAAAAAAATCAAAAAAAAAAAATTAAGAATTAAAATCTTCTCTGAGAATCAAAATACTTTGAAAAAAATTAAAGAATTAAAATCTTCTCTCAGAATCAAAATACTTTCAAAAAAAATTCAGAATTAAAATCTTCTCTCAAAATCAAAATACTTTGAAGAAAATTTCAGAATTAAAATCTTCTCTCAGAATCAAAATACTTTGAAAAAAAATTCAGCATTAAAATCTTCTCTCAGAATTAAAATAATTTAAAACAATTTCAGAATTAAAATCTTCTCTCAGAATCAAAATAATTAAAAAAAAAAATTCATAATTAAAATCTTCTCTCAGAATCAAAATATTTTGAAAAAAATTTCAGAATTAATATCTTCTCTCAGAATTAAAATAATTTTAAAAAAATTTCAGAATTAAAATCTTCTCTCAGAATTAAAATAATTAAAAAAAAAAATTCAGAATTAAAATCTTCTCTTAGAATTAAAATAATTCAAAAAAATTTTCAGAATTAAAATCTTGTCTCAGAATCAAAATAATTAAAAAAAAATTTCAGAACTAAAATCTTCTCTCACAATCAAAATATTTTGAAAAAAATTTCAGAATTAAAATCATCTCTCAGAATCAAAATAATTTTAAAAAAATTTCAGAATTAAAAACTTCTCTCAGAATCAAAATAATTTTTAAAAAATTTCAGAATTAAAATCTTCTCTCAGAATCAAAATACTTTAAAAAAAATTTCAGAATTAAAATCTTCCCAGAATCAAAATAATTAAAAAAAAAATTTCAGAATTAAAATCTTCTCTCAGAATTAAAATCTTCTCAGAATTAAAATCTTCTCAGAATTAAAATCTTCTCAGAATTAGAATAATTGAAAAAAAAAATTCAGAATTAAAATCTTCTCTCAGAATTAAAATAATTTAAAAAAAAATTCAGAATTAAAATCTTCTCTCAGAATTAAAATAATTAAAAACAAATTTCAAAATGCTCCATTCTCCAAAACCTAAGTTATACTTACTAGCTTTTAATTTGCAGGGAGTTAATCCATGGTAAACTAATTTACATAATCGGCAGAAGACAAACTGACAGGATGGACACTGACCAATATTACAGTCCTTTTCTAACATGACTGGACACTGACAGAGTCGACGTGGACAATACATAATGTCCATCATCATATCTAAACTTAAAGATAACAGCAATTCATCATAGCGACTATATTTTTCTTCTGGCACTAAATTTTTTACCTGAAAAAAGGTTCAAACATCACCATAATTAAGATCCAAGTTCAACATCATGAAGCAGAGAGAAATTCATATCAACCATGGTTGCATCTTCACAATGTCAAGCTGTCACGAATTTTGTCTTATACCTTGTCTGCCATAGCCACTTGTATCATACAAAGCAGTGATTTGATTGGATTGTACACCAGATACAGCCAATCAGAGCCCTCCGTAAACATTATGGTTAATAGTTTACAGACTTTATGTAGAGAATTCTGATTGAGTGTATTCGCTATCAAATCACAGTATTGCAACTTCTAGGAAACAAGAATAGTAGCTATTACAGTAGAGGTAAAAACGCAGTGAAGATGCCATTGGTTGGGGATGGCCATTTCATTTGTCAGCTCTTTTCTCTTGTTTGAACCTACTTTAACCATAAGCTTTAAGCAAAAAGAAATTGAGTGCTGGCTCAAAATCACAAAATAAAGTGAGCGGAGCAAAATGGGGTCAAGGGGCAATGTATGGCTAGGCGATATTATAATGGTAGTAATGATGTTAAGATATGAATATTAATGAGTAACATGAATATTAATGTGACATGCGCAGTATCAAGCATCACTCAGCCATGTTGTATGTATGATACTTGTATGTAATATATTGATGAAGTAAGACATACATAAAGGTGTCATTATTATAGTTTGGTGTATATTTTCAATGATATATATCTCAAATCAGAAAAATCAGAATCAGTTTTAACCAGTAACTTCATATTTGAAAAAGATGTTTTTTTTTCAAAATATTCTGGGGTGTTTCTTAGAGTATTGTTTTTTTCTTAAATATAAGATTTAAGATTAAAAAAAATACGATAATCACTTGAACCAATATTGCCCAGCTCTAGGGCAATGCCTTAAGGCAAACTTAAGTATCTTACTTCTGATTATCTTTGTTAATCACTGATTTTTTTTGTTTAAGCGCTTTTCTTTTTTAAAAAATAACAATTGGTATAGGCCTTTATTGATAAAGTGACACTCACCTGACAGGGATGGGCCTCAGACTCACATTTATCATGAGGGCAAATTAATCCTTGAACATTACCATCATCAATTTGTATCTCAAAATAATCTCTCATACACTCACGGCAAAATATGTGACAACACGGATTGAATTGAAAACACGACGACCCTGGCTTCGTTTGAAAACACACATTACATAAAAACACCGACTTGTTAAAAACGTCAGTTTTCATTTGACTATCATAGTCCAAGATGGCTACCAGTAACCAATCTTGACTTTCGATGTCTTGAATACACCTTAAATCACAAGATTTATCTATCACACTGGAAGAACTAGAAGTAGTCACTGACTTTCCAGTCCTATTAGAAACAATGTTCCGGATATCTAATGGAGATGATAATTGCAAGAAATCGTAAAGTTCTTCATGTAAAAAGTTTATCCACGTAAACAATATCACAGTACCTGTATTTTCTTCCCATAGTTCATCTAATCTTTTACAGACTTTAGATAACTGGAAAGAGGAAATCACAAGGAAATGTACGGCCACAACATAAATTTGCTATAATCATAATATTGTCCTTATAAAGCAATTCAAATATAAAAATTATCATAAAATAAATAAATCATTTACTATGTCATCAGTAAGTAAGCTTATATAAGTACCCAAATTTCTTAATTTTTAATTATCAAGTCAAGCAATATCACACAATAATTTGTGAAAACCATATGAAATTCAAACCATTTGAGGAATGAAAATTGGATGAGAACTACTTTACACAAAGATAGCTTGCCAGGCAAGGTAACATACGCCCACTACACACTGTCAGAAATGATAACAATGTCTGTAGTGGTTTAATATGTAATCATCCAATTTTTACTAATTTCAAGCTTTACTGAGATCTCATAGCTAGTTTCAACAAAATCAAAAAAATCTGTTAAGAATTGTAGCCTGTAGAGTGAGCACGACCCAAATGTGAACGGATCGACCAACGGATGGACCAACGGACTGACCGTCGGACAGACCGACAGGGTGATTACAATATACGCCCATCTTATGTGTTGGCGTATAAAAATTGATCTTCGATAGGGAAGCATCTGATCAGCAAATGGATTGGATTCACAGTCTACTTCCTCCAAAAAGTAGACAAACCTAGCCTTAAAGATGGTTTTCCATATTTTCTTAGTGTCAAATTAAGCAAACTATTTGATTAATTGGTGTTTTCAATGAATTATCATGTAAATTCTTAATCATTTCATTATGTTCTTATTGCATATAATAAGAAATTTTCACCAATTGAAATGTTCATGTATGTACAGTCTAGATAAACAAAAAAAAGTCTTTTTGACCTTTCTTGATTGGTCACTCATTCGAATTCTGCTGGTTTTTCTCTTCTAATTTAGCTAATAATGAATTAATTATGGACATGTGAGACGAACTGGTATTTTTCCAAGTCATTAGAACACCTCTACTTTCTATTCATATAAGAATTAGCATTTCCATTTTCATAAATGAAAATAATGGAACCCATCTTTAAAATAGTCATTGACTAACCCTTTATCTATGTATATGTAGAGCCAGGGTGAAGCAGGCTGATTGATGGGAAATTAGTACCGGTAACACTAGTTTTATGATAGTTAAAATTCAAATACCTGTTTATGTGTCAACCATTTACAAGTTAGAGTGAATTCTGGAGAAGATGTGGAAGGATAATCTATAGGTAGTTGAAAGTTCAAGGTCACTGGAGGTAAATACTGGATCTTCTGTAAATTGTCTTCTTTGGAATCTGAAATAAGACAATAACATCACATGGAGACGGACAATGCCATGCAGTGTGCAATGAGATAAATTTAGTCCTTATGCATTAGCCTACTTTTTTTTATAAATTTTAACAGACACCATACAGTGTACAGCAGATGACCATGGTTTAATATCTCCAACCATGCTTTTCATGTAATTTCCTCCAAACTGCATTACTGACAGTTGTTAATAATAAGCTATCATTTCACTCTAAGCCTAAGCAGGGATTAAATGCTTAGTGCTAAACCCAGTCCCTAAGTGGCTGCAGGTGTTCCAGAGAGAAAAGCAATAGTAAAGAAACAGTGGAGCTCAAATACGACTGTAAAGATTTCAGACATACCAGTAGTTATTTCAGACCCTTAGTTTTAAGCCAACTACAAGTTTAGTTCGCATTTTCTACAACAAACAGAGCTCTGAGATTTACCAACCTTTTTCAATAGGATCAGATTGTATGTAAAATGGTTCTGGTAGATGTGGCTTGGCATCAAACTGTCCACCCTTATCATCTGCTTCATTTATGATTGACAGGACACTGGAGTCATAAATACTTTCTAAAGCCAACAATTCATCCTGTTGTTCTTCTAAATCTCCCATTATTTATTATATTCTATCTTTAAGTTAATTCATTCTACATACTTTGACTGCAATAGTAAACAATTCTATGATTAATATAATAGCGGGTACCATTTATCAAGCACAATCTAGCTAGGCCTACTAAGAATCAATCATGATACTATCTTATCACAAATCAAAACTGTCAATGGATAAAAGTATCTTACTAACATCATCAGATCTGGTCTTGTACCGTAGTTGTTGACATTACGTTCCTTCAATAGGTCTTAATATTCACTGTTACATAAACAAAAATCAACGCCGGTAAAAATGACGAAATTAGGTCCTTCCTTCATTAAAGAAAGTCAACCACAAAATCTAGCAATTCCTATAGAAATATATTAAGCTGTTAAGACATTAATTGTTGCATAACTGATGTGAAATTACATCAAAACTATAAATTTTAACACACCTATTCATACTTAAATCTTCTGAAATCTCGATTGACCAGTCCTTACTACTTTGACAGTTACTTCCCCCTAATAATCCGAAACAAATTATCATTTGGAAAGGTAATTATTTCTTTCTTATTAATAAAAAAAAATATACTTAGGCCTATAGACATGATATTTCAGGTATTACTATTTATACTCTTTATAATTCATTTAATAGATAAATGCATATTTTAGTCTTTAGAACGGTTGATTTTTTTAGTAAGACATTCGGATTACTAAATAGCCTAAGCTTCAGACTACAAATAAATCGCTCATTGTTAAGTAGATCCATGCTAAGAATTTGGCTAAAAGTTATGAACAGTGGGATTGGGCGGATTTAAATTTCTAAATCCTCTCTAACCATCAGCAAAAATCGGTTATTGCTTATATTCAGACAAAATTTTCCTCATTGCACACTTTATGGCATATCCAATCTTCAAAAGCAAAATCAGGAGCAGAAAAGTATGACTGTGTTTCAATTCAGGGAAAAAAATAGTTCAGTTACTAGTTATGAACACTCTTGAAAGAGAAAACGAATTCTTTTAACTTTATTTTTATTGAAAAAACAAACAAATTATTTAAAATACTCAAATTATTATCATTCTTTTCATTTGTACAAAATTATCATAGTCCTTACATAAGGATGAAATTTTCTATCCTTTGTAGGTGCATCTTCACAATGTCAAGTTGTTACAAACTTCATATCATACCTTGACAGCAATAGCCACCCTTCTTAGCTTCTTATCCAGGTAGCTACCGGTATTTGGTTGGATTGTATGCCAGAGAATACAGCCAATCAAAATTCATGAAAAAATCAACAATAAGTCATAATATTTTCAGTCTGTCTGTCGGGGTCTATGAATGACTGTATTCGGTGGCATACAATCCAATCAATTCGCTGCATTTTGAGATACAAGAAAGGTTGCTATTGAAGTCAAGGTATAGAACGAAGCTCGAAATAGCTTGACATTGTGAAGATGTTCTATGTGCATCATGAACACATTTTCTACAAGCACCATTTAGATGTCCTGTTTATGTCTGTGGATAATTTGAATGGATTCACCATCTGAACATGTATTCTGAAATTATAGGAACCACAGACATCAGACAGGAAATTTGAATCATGCGAATAGCAACTACATATAAAATCGAAATTGAAAAAAAAATTAGCTAATTCTGCTGTCTTGGCAAAATTTTCCTCGATGCCTAAATTCTTCAATAGCTCAATCTGGAGGCAACCCACCTTGTAGACTGAGTAGCAAGTCTTAAATAATTATAAATCTTTTAAGTTTGGAACTTCAACAAATAAAACATTTATAAAATGAAATCGTATTCAAAATAAGAGGCTTTTTTAGCACATAACATATAAAACTTAAAAACAAACCATCACTTAAAATCATGACTTCAGTCTTTTTACAGAAGATAAATTTTTTCTTTCATGGAATTTCATTTTAGACATCACCATGTTTTGAAAAGCGTTTCAATGACTTCATTTTGTGATACAGAATGGAAATCAAGTCAGTAGTGATGTTTCTGAAATCACATAATGTTAATTTGTCATTCTCAGGCTTTCTTGATTCTTGTGATGTGAAATAGGCTCATTAGTGCTTAAAGGGACAGTGTGCCATTTTTTTTCTTTAGTCTCTGAAACAGGCATTCAGTAATAGACTTTGTGATATATAGAAAAGACATATATAGGAACAGTAAGTAAAAATCCTAGTTGAAGTTTTTTAAAGGAATTATGCGATTTTCGTACATTTCTAGTATTTCTGAAGACTATTTACATATATTGAAGGCTAAAATCAACAGGCAAAATTTAGATTATTTTAATACATCAGAGGCTGATGAAAATTGGCCTTAGACAGAGGTATGGCTTATTATTGCTACTTAATACTAATTACACAAGTTACCCACAGTATAGTTCTATTTGTGACCACTGATTTGTTTGATTCACCATGGTACACTGTTCAGGGTCAGTTGGATTCTAAATACAAGAATATCAGATTCCAAATACATCAAATGTATTCATTTTAAATAACAAATTAAAAAATCCAATTTTTCAATCACATTAAAATCAGCGTTCTTTGATCACATCATCTAATGTTCTTTTCATAATCACAGCACTTTTTAACCGTTTTGTTCCGGCGACTTTTTTTCTAAGTTCTTCGCGCATTTTTTCTTCCCTTTGCTGTTCCTTAACTTCCATATTCTTCAAAATTTTTTCTCGCAATTCTCTCTCTTGTTCTTCCAACTCAATCGCTTTCCTTTTCTTCATTTCAGCTTTTCGTTTCACTTCATTCTTCATTTGTTCTTCCTCTTCTTTCACTTGTCTCAATCGCTCATCTTCTAATTCTTTCTCTCTCTTTTTCAAATCTTCTTTACATTTGATTTCCTGAAAGAGCAGTCTAATTAAAGTAGATGTTATCAGGTGAGGTCAAAAGGTTATTTGAGACCCTAGTGGCTATCCTAAAAAAAAACTAATAAAAAAAACGAAACGAAAGTTGGGTCTAATTCTAATTAAACTGAAAGACGCGTAGGGTTGATACTGTCAGCTACTTAAAAGCACATGTATACAAATATAATTGAATTATTTCTATTATTTATTAATTTTATATTTACAAAATGATATTGAAATATGTTCTAAAATTATAAATATCAAACATCGCAGCATCCATTTCTGAAGCCCCTTTTAAACGGACGCCATTTTTTTGACCAATCATACCTTAGTCTCATTAAATGGAATTTTTTAGCTAAGCAAATCAGTAATAGTTTTCACAGCTCATCGACAAAATTTGAGCCTACAAATCCATGTGTGTCAAGAATTTTTCGTAAAAAGGCAAGTTTTCTTTTTTATGAGACACTGCCTGTAGAAAAGACATTATATAAAATAGGAAAAGAAATTCCTAGTTTGAGATATCTTTGAAGGAATTATGCAATTTTTTCGTACATTTCTAGTACATCTGAAGAATTGACCGCATCTGTCCCTTTAAATTTACTTAAAGTGGTTGAATAGCAAGAATTTATAACTAAGCAACCTAAAATTCAAATTCTCACCTTTACTCTATCAAATAATACTGATAACAGATGTATAGACTGTAACTTTCTTTCAGCTAGTAGAAACTTTCGTTCTTCTAGAGCTATCTTTAACTGCATTCGCTCTTCTTCTTCTCGTTTCTTCTTCTCTAATTTCTTTCTCCTTCTAATTTCTTCCCTCTCTCTTTGTCTAGCCTCTCTGATTTTAATTTTATCCAACCTTCTCCTTTCCTTTTCTCTTTCCTCTTCTTCTTTCTTTTGTCTGAAGAAAATAGAATGAATGAATTAAATGAATGTTACAAAATGAGAAAAGCAAGAAATAACTACAGTGTATTTTATGAGGATAACATCTTAGGCTCACAATAAAGGATCTTTTCTACCAGCTGGTCCTTGGCTTAACCTCCTGGCATTGATTTTTCCTAGATTATCCAGATCCATTTACAGCTGGATCGACTGGAAATATCAGTGAAGATGATATATTCAAGGTCATTGGGCGTTCACAAAAACTGAATTTTCTTCACTGCGAAAGGAAATATTAAGAAAAGTTTTGCAGAATTGAAATAGATATAGTAATAGAAATAGATATTTGCTTAATCAGCTGCTTTCAAAAATTTAAAAGATAGGAAGTAGATCACATCCAAATATGTCCACTTTGAGAAACAAAAAAGTTTAACTTAGTTTCATAAATATCACTCGAAAATAAAGACCTTGGTTGATTTCTGCCAATGTACATTTTCCATAATTGCAGAAGAACCTTAAACTTTAGGTTCTAATTCTGATAGGTGATACAGATAGATATCAGCTTGTAAAGCAAATATTTAGACATATTTGAAAATGTAGTTTATATTACAAAGAAAAAAAATACTTAAATTTTAATTAACCAGTAGTTCTATGGAAGGTAACAAATCTTGTGGGGTAGTCAGCTCCCAGAATCCTGTACCTTTCTTCTCTTTCTTTCTTTTCTTCTGCTTCTTTTTCCTTCCGAACTTTGTCCTCTCGTAATCTTTCTAGTTCTTCCAGCTTTTCCCTTTCTAATCTTCTTTTTCGGATGTTTTTATCAGTCAGATGCTTCGTTTTGTCAAAGTCAACCTAAAAAAAAAAGCTCACATAAAATAACACACAGCAAAGTTTGTTCAGAAAAAAAATCTTCTGCAAACCTATAGATAGGGCCTGGAGAATATTAAGCATTAATATATCGCGATATAGGTATATATCACGATAAGTTTAAGTTTGTTTTTTACTGGTTTTTGAAACAAAATTATGATCTACTTATATTAAATGTAACATTAACAATAAATATCATGAAAAAAAAACATGTGTTTCAAATATTAAGTTACTTGTTAAAATTGTGTAGATGATCTTATCTTGACAAAAATATCATGATAACTATGATATATCACAATATGGCGATATTTCTGTATTTTTTAATCAGGTGATATTATTAACAATATAAATTCCTATACCGGTATTTATCGTGATACCGGTATATCGCCCAGCCCTACCTATAGAAGTCCTCAAGTTCAAAGGATGCTGAGCATAAAAATGGCTCTAATCTTACCTATTATTATCTATATTTCTTCAAACTTAAATGCATCTTTCATTTTCACACAAGATCATTCAATATGTACCACTTGTATGCGATAATGCACAAAGTTACTTTTTGTGGCCTCTTGTTTGGAAACAAATACTTAAAGGAATACCACCTCTTAGAATGGACATGTAATTTAAAGTCTCGAAATTGCTCAATAAGTGTATTGTCCATTAGTTGGACTAAAGAATAGAATCTCATACACGACACTGTATACATGAAACTAATTAATTATTGAAAAAACACTGCTAAAGATGTTCCAAAATTACTTAGTTTCATGAATTATTACTTAGTTTTATTCATTTATTGGAGTAAAGTTGAATTCTGTTGTAAAGTTTTGACAACAGTAAGTTCAATGATGAACTAAGACTCATTTTAACCAAGTATAATTTTTCTTTATTTTTTTGTCATCCTAAGAGGTAGTATACCTTTAAAGTAAAGTGTCTAATTTATATCTGATCTGCTAAGTTGATATAATAGAGAACCATTTCTAAACTGCTAAAATATGACAATTAGCACTGTTCAATGTTACCTTTATATTTGCTGTCAGTGCTTTGTCGCCATCTTTGAACATTAACTTCATACCTCTCAGAGCATCCATAGCTTTCATAAAACTAATATACTCTTTATATTGTACAAAACAATCAAATGTCAGGCCCTGGTTATAATTAAATGTTTGAATACCACCAGGTTTTGTGGCTGCTATAATTTCACGTCGATATGGATCTAGCATGGGAATGTCTACACACCTCACTTCACCAAAAACTTCAAAAACTCTCCGTAATGTGGTTTCACTAGGCTTGTCTTTGTCTGAAGAGCTGTTTGATGCAAACCAGCGTGTTGGAAGATCTTTTAAATGGATACAGTCAGGTCTTTCACCAGCTTTCATTTCATTCATGTTTTTAGCATCACGGAAATAGGAATCCCAATCATGCTTGGATGGAAAGTTTATTTTGGCTTCTGCTGCTCGCATTTTCAGAACTTCTGTGAAGCCACTTAACTTTAAAATTTTGGTATCCAATTTGGCTATCAAAAGTTTGATTTTGCCTTTATTTTCTATTTCCCCTTCTAGCCTAATGAATTCTAGAGTGCTCTTAACAATTTTGAGTGTGATAAAAGTCTCTGGTGTGATCATATGTTTGATACGTTCCATCACCTCCCAATTAGATATAGCTTTTCCTGATGGTCCTTTTAACTGAGGTAACTGTACACATATATTCAGTTTGGCTATTGGTTTAATATATAGATGGCCTGGCCCATATAATTCTGTAGCTTCAGATGTGTCTGTGCAAAGTGTGGTGTTCGCCATTTGGATCTCATCAAAGTATCAGGAATTTATAAAACTTGAAGCAAATTTTCATCTTTTTAACTGTGAAATAAAAAAACAAAATTAATTGGTCCAGCACTAGTCTAAAAAATAGCTAAGACATCAAGTTTTTGGAAGACAATTGCTTTGAAAGTTTATGACCTTGACAACTTAACAGCCAATCAAATTGCTGATAGCTTTCAAGAAAAAGACAGAGAAATTGTCATAATTTTCTCTCTACGCCAATCAATTTAAAATTTCTGATAAATAAACATGACCAGTTGTTAATATTGATTGACTTTAATTCAGACATGTTGTTCTATGCTTGAAGTGGAAATTTAATCGAATAAATCTGGTCTAATGTAAATGAAACCACCATATGTTTTGCAATAGGAAGTCATTGAGAGCTCTGTTTTAGCTAAACTAGACTAGCATTGCAGAAGGGGTTAGCTGTCGACTTCCTCAACGTGAACACTGTCTACATTCGATTGATACACATGAAAAAAAGATGCAAAGCCCTACTGTATACTCTGAGTAATTGAGCCTTTTAGAATAGTACAGGCATTGCTAACGATGTATTCGCAAAATCTATTCAATTCACAAAAACATGTGTAAACCTTCACCGAATTACAAAAAAAACATTAGGAAATAATTATACAAGTTTACCCACCATTTTGTGAAAAGGGGAATAACTGCCAAAAATAAAATGTTACGTTAATTTTCATGCCGATCATAATAATAATAAATAATAATAAGAAAACGAAAAACTTTCGGGAAGCCTCATAAATTGTTTGAAATATGAAGAATAAATTTGGGACTGATATGGAAAATGCCCGACTATTTAGGCCATATATCGAATGGTCCGAACGAAACCCACAGTAGCAATATGACTATTATATACAGGTAGGGGTGATCGGGGCGAGTTGTAACAATTTTCACAATATCTGCTATTTTACAAAAAAAACGACATCAATTTATGAAAATTGATTTGTAATATTGAAAGAGCTTAGACGACTCTATCTTTGACGTAAAATCCCTTTCCTCTATGAAATCCCTATTCCAAGATCAGTCTCTATCAGCTATTGCCCTCCATAAATGCGGCCGTCCCTTTTGGCACATTGGGCTTGTTACGGACTGATGGATATTTTGAAACAGTAGTCTTTATCGTGCATACCAGCCATAAGCCACCAGCGTTTTTTTATTAAGTCAAAGGGCAATAATTCAGACACCGTAATCCGATTAT
>NW_008707425.1:122020-122881 GCF_000327385.1 Lottia gigantea
AAAGAAAAGACAAGAGGAAACCGTCACTTTTTTCGAAAAAAAAATATGGACAACATCTTAGGTTCACGAGGACCCTCTTACCTTGGCTAAACCTCGTGGCATTGATTTTTCCCGGAGTATCTATACACATTTATGCCCACAGGAGGGGCGACTGATATAACGAGGAAAGATTCATTCACAAGAAGACACGGGAAAAGAAGCTGACTCTGTTTTTGTCGAAGCAAATTCAAATTTCTTATAAATGAACATAAGGAAAGAATTGCCTGAGAACCTCTCTTGACAAATATATTATATTATAATATAATATTGTAGTCCCTACGTCCCAAGATTCATAAAAGCTAGTTTGGACGTTTTGACCCTAATTTGGAAAACTCAAAACTTGGCCGGAGCATTTTAATTGAGAAAATAGCAAACTGCATACTACTGTTAAAGTTTGGTATCCCCTTCCGAGTAACGGACTATTTATTAAATCGCCATTCCAGGCACTGATTCTTAATCAGTAGCCTACAAGACAGTATTAGGGAACTATATCACTTTTTTACGACCATCGAGTGAAAACTATACTCTCACGAATTCAGTCTATGCAACATTAGGTAATTTTGTGTCGTTTAATTAATTAAGGATTTTAAGGGATGGGTCTTAATGATTTCCTTAATTAGGCTCAAACAGGAAGAAGCGTGAGTATATAAAACTCCACTCATTTGAGTGAAAACATCATTCGATCTTCACTACTTCTTCTAGTAAGAACAACAAACAAACCTACAAACTCAAGGTAAGAAAATGAATTATATATATAGTTTTACCTTACAGCAGCTTGAAGTAGATTTTGCATATCTCTCCTCTGATTGTGGTAGTGTGAAA